>NC_068362.1:92273054-92500743 GCF_020536995.1 Dreissena polymorpha
TATTATATATGAAAAATATATAGTGAAGCTTTCCTACTCACCCAGGCGTCGGCATGACCGTCTGCGTTAGCGTTAGCGTCTGGGTTAGCGTGCAAATGTTAAAGTTTTCGTACTACCCCAATTAGTTTCATTGTCCCTTGACATATTGCTTTCATATTTTGCATACTTGTTTACCAACATGACCCCAACCCATAAACAAGAGCAGGCAACTCTATCAAGCATTTTGTCATAATTATAGCCCCTTTTCCACTTAGAATATGCAGCAAATGTTATAGTTTTCGTACTACCCCATTTATTTTCATTGTCCCTTGACATATTGCTTTTATATTTTGCATACTTGTTTACCAACATCACTCCAACCTATAAATAAGAGCAGACAACTCTATCAAGCATTTTGTCATCATTTTATCCCCTTTTATACTTAGAATATGCATATTATTGATAAATCTATATTAAAGTTTGCGTACTACCCCAAATATTTCCTATATCCTTTGACATATTTCTTTTATATGTTGCAAACTTGTTTACCAACATGACCCCAACCTATAAACAAGAGAGAACCACTGTATCAAGCATTTTGATATAATTATGGCCCCTTTTACACTTAGATAATTGAACATTTTGCTTAAATTGCCATTACTTTATTTATGATCACATTTTATTATTACTTTGACAAAACAACACTTACCTGAATACCACAATGGATTCCACCCAAACAATACCCCACGCCCCTACCCAGAATCCCTTCCCCCCCAATTTTGTTTAAAAAAAAAAATCATCTAATAAATTACCCCACCCCACATTATACCCCCCCCCCTCACCCCCACCCCCCCTACCCCCCCCCCCAAAAAAAAAAAAAAAAAAATTTTTTTGTTGAAACATCATCTAATAATTCCCACCCCACATTATACCCTCCTCTCACCCCCCCTACCCGCCTCCCCCCCCTTTTTTTTTAAACATCTAATAAATTACCACACCCCACATTATACCCCCCTCTCACCCCCCCTACCACCCCCTTTTTTCTCCTTATTTTATTTTTGAAAGATTGTCTAATAAATGACCACACCCCACATTATACCCCCTCTCAACCCCCCCCCCCCCCCCAAAAAAAAATAAAAAAATAAAATAAATAATAATAATTGTTTTCCTTTTTTTATTTTTGAAAGATCATCTAATAAATTATTGAATATGAACAATTTCCCCATGATGGCTTACGTTATAATGTCAAGCACTCGAATAGTCGAGCGTGCTGTCCTCTTGTTTAACCCCTAATATCATGTTTTTACTGAGTATGCACTTTTTAGCTAACCTGAGCAAAAATGTGCTTCTGCTCTGATGAGCTTGTGTGATCACCTTTTGTCAGAGATGCATTGTTTTTTTAAAAACGTTTCCTTTATTAACACATTGGATGCCACATTTATTGCCCAGTTTTCATAAAACTTGGTCAGAACATTTATCCCAATCAATCAGCCAAGTTCTAAAGTGGGTCATGCAGGATCAAAAACTAGGTCACTTGATCCAATGAAAGCCAAGCTTGTTTACACTCTTGCAGTCACAACTTTTTGTTCAATTATCATGAAACTTGCTCAGGACAATTGTTCTACTGATATCTTGAACAAATTCAAAGATGGTTCCTGCCAGATTGAAAACTTGACTCCTAGAGGTCAGCACAGTTTTCCTAATATATGGCTTTTATGAAACATTGTGAAATGTATTAACATTTAAACTTACACAGAACACTTTTTTATGTCCCCCACTAAAGTAGTGGGGGACATATTGTTTTTGCCCTGTCTGTTGGTCTGTTGGTCTGTCTGTTGGTCTGTTTGCGCTAACTTAAACATTTTGCAATAACTTTTGCTATATTGAAGATAGCAACTTCATATTTGGCATGCATTTGTATCTCATGAAGCGGCACATTTTGAGTGGTGAAAGGTCAAGGTCAAGGTCATCCTTCAAGGTCAGAGGTCAAATATATGTGGCCTAAATCGCTCATTTTATGAATACTTTTGCAATATTGAAGATAGCAACTTGATATTGGCATGAATGTGTATCTCATGGAGCTGCACATTTTGAGTGGTGAAAGGTCAAGGTCATCCTTCAAGGTCAGAGGTCAAATATATGTGGCCCAAATCGGTTATTTTATAAATACTTTTGCAATATTGAAGATAGCAACTTGATATTTGGCATGCATGTGCATCTCATGGAGCTGCACATTTTGAGTGGTGAAAGGTCAAGGTCAAGGTCATCCTTCAAGGTCAGAGGTCAAATATATGTGGCCCAAATCACTTATTTTATGAATACTTTTGCAATATTGAAGATAGCAACTTGATATTTGGCATGCATGTGTATCTCATGGAGCTGCACATTTTGAGTGGTGAAAGGTCAAGGTCAAGGTCATCCTTCACAAGGTCAAGGTCATCCTTCAAGGTCAAACATCATATAGGGGGACATTGTGTTTCACAAACACATCTTGTTTATAATATGTTCTGGTCCATAGAAAAAATAAATTGAGAAACATAGCTGCCTGGGGATTGTATGGCATTTATTTATATGGCTTTAGTGAAATCTTGTGAATGCCCTAGAAATCACTTTTTTGTCAAATCTTTATGAATATTTCTTCTACCACATCTCAGCAAAGTTTGAAAATTTTTCCAGTCCATTGGAAAACTTGGCATGGAGGGGGATAGCAGTTTTCCTTATATGGCTAAAGTGAAATCGAATTCACATTTTTTCCCAACCCTCATGAATTTTTTTCAGAACATGTATTCTAAAGATATCTTGGCCAAGTTTGATAATGGTTCCAGTTAATTGAAAAACATGGCACCAGTGCAGTTTTCCTTATATTGCTGTATTGAAACCTTATGAACTCTCCAGAAGTCTCATTGTTTTGCCAAATCAGCATGATACTTGCTCAGACCATGATTCTTATAATCTCTGGGTGGAGTTAAAACATGGTCCAGTGTAAAAAGAAATATGGCTGCTGGGGACGGTAATTATACAAGAAATGTCCATGATAAAATATACTATTTGAAATAAGTTTAGTGCCACCGTGTCTCAGGTGAGCACTTCAGGACTTTTTGCCCTCTTGCTAGTATATTCCATGTTTTAAGTAGATTGATATTCTCTGGCAAGCTATTGATATATTGTTTTGGTGCATTTACTGACTGTTGTCACTTCTTACGTAGCTGATGATGTAAGTAGAAAGTAAAGAGCCTCAAACAAGCATTTTGATATAATTATGGCCCCTTTTACACTTAGATAATTGAACATTTTGCTTAAATTGCCATTACTTTATTTATGATCACATTTTATTATTACTTTGACAAAACAACACTTACCTGAATACCACAATGGATTCCACCCAAACAATACCCCACGCCCCTACCCAGAATCCCTTCCCCCCCAATTTTGTTTAAAAAAAAAAATCATCTAATAAATTACCCCACCCCACATTATACCCCCCCCCCTCACCCCCACCCCCCCTACCCCCCCCCCCCCCCCCAAAAAAAAAAAAATAAATATTTTTTTGTTGAAACATCATCTAATAAATTCCCACCCCACATTATACCCTCCTCTCACCCCCCCTACCCGCCTCCCCCCCCTTTTTTTAAGCATCTAATAAATTACCACACCCCACATTATACCCCCCTCTCACCCCCCCTACCACCCCCTTTTTTCTCCTTATTTTATTTTTGAAAGATTGTCTAATAAATGACCACACCCCACATTATACCCCCTCTCAACCCCCCCCCCCCCCAAAAAAAAAATAAAAAATAAAATAAATAATAATAATTGTTTTCCTTTTTTTATTTTTGAAAGATCATCTAATAAATTATTGAATATGAACAATTTCCCCATGATGGCTTACGTTATAATGTCAAGCACTCGAATAGTCGAGCGTGCTGTCCTCTTGTTTAACCCCTAATATCATGTTTTTACTGAGTATGCACTTTTTAGCTAACCTGAGCAAAAATGTGCTTCTGCTCTGATGAGCTTGTGTGATCACCTTTTGTCAGAGATGCATTGTTTTTTTAAAAACGTTTCCTTTATTAACACATTGGATGCCACATTTATTGCCCAGTTTTCATAAAACTTGGTCAGAACATTTATCCCAATCAATCAGCCAAGTTCTAAAGTGGGTCATGCAGGATCAAAAACTAGGTCACTTGATCCAATGAAAGCCAAGCTTGTTTACACTCTTGCAGTCACAACTTTTTGTTCAATTATCATGAAACTTGCTCAGGACAATTGTTCTACTGATATCTTGAACAAATTCAAAGATGGTTCCTGCCAGATTGAAAACTTGACTCCTAGAGGTCAGCACAGTTTTCCTAATATATGGCTTTTATGAAACATTGTGAAATGTATTAACATTTAAACTTACACAGAACACTTTTTTATGTCCCCCACTAAAGTAGTGGGGGACATATTGTTTTTGCCCTGTCTGTTGGTCTGTCTGTTGGTCTGTTTGCGCTAACTTAAACATTTTGCAATAACTTTTGCTATATTGAAGATAGCAACTTCATATTTGGCATGCATTTGTATCTCATGAAGCGGCACATTTTGAGTGGTGAAAGGTCAAGGTCAAGGTCATCCTTCAAGGTCAGAGGTCAAATATATGTGGCCTAAATCGCTCATTTTATGAATACTTTTGCAATATTGAAGATAGCAACTTGATATTGGCATGAATGTGTATCTCATGGAGCTGCACATTTTGAGTGGTGAAAGGTCAAGGTCATCCTTCAAGGTCAGAGGTCAAATATATGTGGCCCAAATCGGTTATTTTATAAATACTTTTGCAATATTGAAGATAGCAACTTGATATTTGGCATGCATGTGCATCTCATGGAGCTGCACATTTTGAGTGGTGAAAGGTCAAGGTCAAGGTCATCCTTCAAGGTCAGAGGTCAAATATATGTGGCCCAAATCACTTATTTTATGAATACTTTTGCAATATTGAAGATAGCAACTTGATATTTGGCATGCATGTGTATCTCATGGAGCTGCACATTTTGAGTGGTGAAAGGTCAAGGTCAAGGTCATCCTTCACAAGGTCAAGGTCATCCTTCAAGGTCAAACATCATATAGGGGGACATTGTGTTTCACAAACACATCTTGTTTATAATATGTTCTGGTCCATAGAAAAAATAAATTGAGAAACATAGCTGCCTGGGGATTGTATGGCATTTATTTATATGGCTTTAGTGAAATCTTGTGAATGCCCTAGAAATCACTTTTTTGTCAAATCTTTATGAATATTTCTTCTACCACATCTCAGCAAAGTTTGAAAATTTTTCCAGTCCATTGGAAAACTTGGCATGGAGGGGGATAGCAGTTTTCCTTATATGGCTTAAGTGAAATCGAATTCACATTTTTTCCCAACCCTCATGAATTTTTTTCAGAACATGTATTCTAAAGATATCTTGGCCAAGTTTGATAATGGTTCCAGTTAATTGAAAAACATGGCACCAGTGCAGTTTTCCTTATATTGCTGTATTGAAACCTTATGAACTCTCCAGAAGTCTCATTGTTTTGCCAAATCAGCATGATACTTGCTCAGACCATGATTCTTATAATCTCTGGTTGGAGTTAAAACATGGTCCAGTGTAAAAAGAAATATGGCTGCTGGGGACGGTAATTATACAAGAAATGTCCATGATAAAATATACTATTTGAAATAAGTTTAGTGCCACCGTGTCTCAGGTGAGCTCTTCAGGACTTTTTGCCCTCTTGCTAGTATATTCCATGTTTTAAGTAGATTGATATTCTCTGGCAAGCTATTGATATATTGTTTTAGTGCATTTACTGACTGTTGTCACTTCTTACGTAGCTGATGATGTAAGTAGAAAGTAAAGAGCCTCAAACAGAATAGCTATGTTGACTGTATAAGTTTCTAAAACAAAACATTAGCTGTGCTGTGGGAAAATGGTGCTTAAAGCATTTGCGCAAAGTCTTGTCCCAAATTTGCATGTGCAGTCTTCACAGGCTTATCAGGGACAACCTTTTCCAAGGAAGTCTCTTCTAAATAAAAACCTAGTCTAGGTGGAAAGTTTGTCCTTGATAAGCCTGTGCATAAAGTTTGCAAGAGCTTTTCAATAAAATAGTAATAAACAAACCTTCCGTGCAGGTCTCTACCAAGCTGGCGCACACTGCAGCCGACCAATGGGCAGGAGTTGAACCGCACGGTGTGTTCAGAGGAGGAGATGCGGGCCCTGAACTCCAAAGAGGCGGTGATCCTCATAACAAACCTGTCGTCTGACGAGGCGTTCATACCGCAGCATGAGATCATCACGGATGTCACCCAGATGAGGACGGTGGCCAACGTACATGAGAGTCTGGTCAGTTGGGAGGCTTCCTTTTTGCTCTTGAAGATTTAACCCTTTACCTATCAGAGATGCTATTTGACGGGTTTTACCTACCTCAGAACATCAAAGTAAAATTAAGACCATTCTGTCTGGATTCATGTTTTAAAGGCTTCATTTCCAACCCAAAGATACTGGTGAGCAGCAAACTGCAAAAAACACACAGACTATTCTGGTTTTATGCTGGTTGCATACAGCCATTTTCACTTTGCTTTTGAGTGGGAAAAGGATAAATGATCTTCACTCTGGGAAAACGGGGTTTTATGTATGTACATAATGTGTTGTCCCAGATTAGTCTAATCAAAGACAACACTTTCTGCATAACTGGATTAAGAAGACACTTCCTTATAAATGGAAAAACACCATTAGAGACGAAAGTTTTGTCTCTGAAGAGCCTGTAGACCTGTCAGGCTAATCACTCTACACTTTACCCTGTTTTTTTGTAGAACTTGGCTAAAATGTTTTAAGTGAGCCTGGGTTGTAGGAATGGTAACTCTGTGTTTGAGGAGTGGAATGGTAACTCTGTGTTTGAGGAATGTAGGAATGGTAACTCTGTGTTTGAGGAATGTAGGAATGGTAACTCTGTGTTTCAGGAATGTTAACTCTATGTTTCATGAATGGTTACTCTTTATTTCGTGAATGGTTACTCTGTATTTAAGAAAATGTAACTCTGTGTTTCAGGAATGGTAACTTTGTGTTTTAGGAATGGTAACTCTGTGTTTCAGAAATGAGAACTCTGTGTTAGAGGAATGTAAACACTGTTTTTCAGGAATGGTTTGCAGTTCGTCTCAAGAACTTCTCCATCACCAAGGCGACCCAGGCCAGTCAGCAACTTGTGGTTGAATCTCCCGTCTATGATGTAAGTCTTAAAGCATTTATGGCTCTCAAGTCCGTAATTGTGTCTGTTTTGGCCTGATTGTCAGAAAGACTGTACAGACAAGCCTATAAAGTTCATTTTATTTCATGGCGTTCGGTAAATAAGTGGTGAATTCTAGTGAATGAAAGCCTGATCATTTAAATCTTGCTAGGTGCCAAGTTAATATGGACATTTTATTATTTTTCTATAAGCTTAAATTTTCAAATAAAAGGTAAACTATTCTACTTATAAGTTTTTTGATGAGCTAATTTCACAAGAATGCACAATCTAATGTGGGATGACACTTTATGCACATGCATAAAGCCCTGTTTGTACAGCAAGAGAAAGAATCATGATATCTGTGATATTTATGTGACCCAAAGTGTGATTGTCCGATGTTGGTATATACGTTTTTCATGAATGCTGTTTTTGCTTTAAGTCAAAGTCCTACAACAGCAAGTAATTTACATAAATATTAATCTTAATATTTGGTGGTCTTAAACCGTTTTTGAGTTGATTTTCATGAAGTTTCAGTTGTTACTGCCATATCATATATATTTGTTGGCATGAACATTAGTCTTTTTTTTTCAATTAAGATTGTTTACAGTCTGCGCTAATCCTTATGAATCTACTTAAATAAAATCAATAGGTTGAATTGAGCTGTACTGCATCAGTGTTCTACAAGAAATGTTAAGTGTCAGCTAAGTACACATAGTAATTTACTGTCATTTATGTGTTTTATGGATTGTAAAACAAATGCAGGACAAGTGGATTATATTTAATGTTCAGTTAGGTATCTTAAATTTGTTGATCAGTCTAGCCAGGAAATCAAAGAAAGTAAATGTCCCATGAATAATAACTATTTTGCAGTAATAGGCAATTCATAACAATTTAGAAATTGACTTGTACAATTAATTTTTATGCATATAGTCGCCGCTTCGTCTGTCCGTGCGTGTGTGCGTCTGTCTGTCTGTCCGTCCGTGCACAATTTTTGTCCGGGCTATTTCTCAGCAACTAATGACCGGAATTCAATGAAACTTTATGGGTAGCTTCACTACCAAGAGGAGATGTGCATATTATCACCGGGTTCTGGTCAGATGATTTTTCACAGAGTTATGGCCCTTTGAAATTTTCTATAACAAAATTCTTGTCCCCCAAACTACTGTGCCCTCAAGACGTTTCCTTTTATCTGAATATATAGTGCAATATTGTGACAAAAAAAACCTTTGGGGAGCATCACCCGTCTCCGACGGTTTCTTGTTCTAGTAAAGCCATGTTTACTTATCATTTTTATGTCCACCAGTATATACTGGGGGACATATTGTTTTTGCCCTGTCTGTTGGTTGGTTGGTTGGTTGGTCTGTTGGTCTGTTGGTTGGTTTGCGCCAACTTTAACATTTGCAATAACTTTTGCAATATTGAAGATAGCAACTTGATATTTGGCATGAATATGTATCTCATGGAGCTGCACATTTTGAGTGGTGAAAGGTCAAGGTCAAGGTAATCCTTCAAGGTCAAAGGTCAAATATATGGGTCAAAATCGCTAATTTAATGTACACTTTTGCAGTATTTCAATATTCAAGATAGCAACTTGATATTTGGCATGCATGTGTATCTTATGGAGCTGCACATTTTGAGTGGTGAAAGGTCAAGGTCAAGGTCATCCTTCAAGGTCAGAGGTCAAATATATGTGGCCAAAATCGCTCATTTTATGAGTACTTTTGCAATATTGAAGATAGCAACTAGATATTTGGCATGCATGTGTATCTCATGGAGCTGCACATTTTGAGTGGTGAAAGGTCAAGGTCAAGGTCATCCTTTAAGGGCAGAGGTCAAATATATGTGGCCAAAATCTCTCATTTTATAAGTACTTTTGCAATATTGAAGATAGCAACTTGATATTTGGCATGCATGTGTATCTCATGGAGCTGTACATTTTGAGTGGTGAAAGGTCAAGGTCAAGGTCATCCTTCAAGGTCAGAGGTCATATATATGTGGCCCAAATTGCTTATTTTATGAATACTTTTGCAATATTGAAGAAGCAACTTGATATTTGGCATGCATGTGTATCTCATGGAGCTGCACATTTTGAGTGGTGAAAGGTCAAGGTCATCCTTCAAGGTCAAACATATACCTACTGGTGGGCATGTGTTTCACAAACACATCTTGTTTATGTTAATTGTTATTTTGTTATACAGTTTTAATAAATCAAAAATCAAAATTCACATTCATATTACTTATATTGATCAAATATACACACACTTGTCAATTTTTATACTTATAAACCTAGATGAATGGGTCATCAAATTGGTTGCTTGAGTGATCATTTGGGCTCTTGGACAACTGGGCTTAGTAAAAGTTAATACAGTATTTCCCAGATTAGCATGTGCAGACTGCTTACCACTTTCATAAAAACTGTGTAAAGGAAGTTTCTTCTAAAAGAAAATCCAATTTAGGTTGTAAGTGTTGTCCCTGATTTTCCTGTGCAGACTACTCAGGTAAATCTGGGATGACAGTTTACACTCATGCATAGAGCCCAGTTTGATCTGGGAAGACAGTTTACACTCATGCATAAAGCCCAGTTTGATCTGGGATGACAGTTTACACTCATGCATAAAGCCCAGTTTGATCTGGGATGACAGTTTACACTCATGCATAAAGCCCAGTTTGATCTGGGATGACAGTTGACACTCATGCATAAAGCCCAGTTTGGCCAGAACAAGCCTCATTTGATCCACCATAAAACAGAAAACATTGTAAATAAGACATATGATAACTGCAAATATGTTGCTTAACGTTCTTGATAAACTGCAAATATGTTGCTTAACGTTCTTGATATAACAACAGCCGGCAAGTCCAGCCATGTAGGTGATTGCTTAATGGAGGAAATTCTACAATTTTAGGCGATTGAACATTTAGCCTATTTCACCTTTAAGGTGATACTGTATGTTATGTATGCCTCCTTCTTTGTCTATACAGTAATTTCACCTTTAAGGTTCAGATACAGTGTGTGCCTATAGGGAGATAAAAATAATAAAGAATTATTAAAATAATAACTTTTTTTGAGTTTAAAAAAAGTAACAAACCTTTAATTTGTGTATTTCTTTTTATTCAGAGCTCCCCCAAAGTATCACAGAAAACACTCGAGTAAGTAATTGTACAAGACATGCCTTATTTGTTGATGCTGCATATAGAAGAATATAATTTGCTCATGGTGACCCTGATGTGTATCCTGCCCACTTGAGTGGGTTACTCAACTTTTGAGATCACCTGGGCACAAAGTCCAGCATCCATTGTTGTGTGTTATGCATTGTGGGTCTTCAAATGTTGTCTTGTTAACACAATATACATGAAGCCATAGTTTTTGCTCAGTTTGGATAAATGGTCAAAATGTCTAATGTGACAATATGTAGGCCAAGTTTAAATCTGGTTCACATTTGACCACAAAGTAGATGATCAGGTCTAT
The DNA here is from genome assembly GCF_020536995.1 of Dreissena polymorpha. NCBI lineage: Eukaryota > Metazoa > Mollusca > Bivalvia > Myida > Dreissenidae > Dreissena > Dreissena polymorpha. Next base: position 92,283,739 of record NC_068362.1, read on the forward strand.
TTGTATAACAACCTTTCAACCACTGTATGAGCCACGTGTATGATTCAATTTATATGAAACTATCAATGTTTATCTTGAAATTATCAAGGCTAAGTTCGTAGGTCACTCGGTGAAATCTAAGAAAAGAAAACTTTCTGCTTGTTTACATGAGGCCACCACATATTGCATCCATTCTTGAGGAAAAGTTGCAGATACAAAATTGTCGACATTTCAGCTGCTATTCTCATCTGTTAAAAGTTTGTACAAAGTTACCATTTGTTAATATTTATTATAGATTGTGTAATTTCCATAACTGTTGCTAGATGTTTATTAAAAATGACTGAGTACTTTGCATTTACTTATTGAAAATTAACAATAATATATTGTTTATAATTAAATCCTAAATGTTCATAAACAACAATTGCTACTAACTGCATCAACATATGGTGTCTTCATATAACCAAAGATATTTCTCTTATAAGAAAAGTTCAGACATTTCACCCTCTTGATTTGCTAAAGGTAAACAGGCATATACATTCCAAAAGATACTGTCTAATGCATTCAGAATATTTGTAATGCATTCTTAATTAATTTAACAATTAACTTTAATAATAATGATAATAATAATTTAATAATTTAATAATAATAATGAATATTTATTGATAACATTTATAATATAGTCATACCAGGCCATTATATTACATTCTCACATAAGTTTAAACCTATATATATATATATATATATATATATATATATATATATATATATATATATATATATATATATATATATATATATATATATATATATATATATATATATATATATGTGTGTGTGTGTGTGTGTGTGTGTATGCTTGATTTCATTGAAAGCCTAAGAATTATTGAAAGTCTTTGTCCAGGGTAGAAACAGTGCTTGGTGTTTTTGAGAGAGATCCAAAGAATACTCCGAAGGAAGACTATCTTAAAAAGGGAAATTCCATAAAAGCCGACAGTGTTGTCCCTGATAAGCCTTTGCACAGTCTAATCTGGAATTCCACTTAAGGCACATGCATTAAGCCCAGTTTTCTCAGAACAGGGCTCATTGGATGACCATCCCCTCCAAGTCCCTGAAAGTTACATTGTGTTTTACTTGTTTAATCAATGTTTATGAAACTCTTATATTGAAAAAACAACAACATCAAAATGTTCCTCTTCTGCAGGTCCCTGAATGGTATTGTGAAGGACTTCCAAGACCTCTCTGAGGTCTGTCTACTCCTCCTGCACCTGGAGGTCAGAGTGCACTGCTTCTACTATCTCATGCCAGTGGCCAAACAGGTAAGCAAGAGTCCACTGCTTCTACTATCTCATGCCAGTAGCGAAACAGGTAAGCAAGAGTCCACTGCTTCTACTATCTCATGCCAGTGGCCAAACAGGTAAGCAAGAGTCCACTGCTTCTACTATCTCATGCCAGTGGCCAAACAGGTAAGCAAGAGTCCACTGCTTCTACTATCTCATGCCAGTGGCCAAACAGGTAAGCAAGAGTCCACTGCTTCTACTTTCTCATGCCAGTGGCCAAACAGGTAAGCAAGAGTCCACTGCTTCTACTATCTCATGCCAGTGGCCAAACAGGTAAGCAAGAGTCCACTGCTTCTACTTTCTCATGCCAGTGGCCAAACAGGTAAGCAAGAGTCCACTGCTTCTACTATCTCATGCCAGTGGCCAAACAGGTAAGCAAGAGTCCACTGCTTCTACTACCTCATGCCAGGTGCCAAACAGATAAGGCAAGAGTCCACAGCCTCTTCTACCTCATGCCAGTGGCCAAACAGGTAAGCATGAGTCCATAGCCTCTACTACCTCATGCCAGTGGCCAAACAGGTAAGCAAGAGTCCACTGCTTCTACTACCTCATGCCAGTGGCCAAACAGGTAAGCAAGAGTCCACTGCTTCTACTACCTCATGCCAGTGGCCAAACAGGTAAGCAAAAGTCCGCTACTTCTACTATCTCATGCCAGTGTCCAAAGTGGTAAGCAAGAGTCCACTCCTTCTTCTATCTCATACTAGTGGCCAAACAAGTAAGCATGTGTCCACTGCTTCTAGTATCTTATGCCAGTCTCCAAACAGGAAAGCAAGTGTCCACTTCTTCTACTTTCTCATGCCAGTAGCCAAACAGGTAAGCAAGAAACCACTGCTTCTACTATCTCATGCCAGTGGCCAAACAGGTAAGCAAGTGTCCACTCCCTCTACTACCTCATGCCGGTGGCCAAACAGCTAAGCAAGAGTCCACAGCCTCTACTACCTCATGCCATTGGCCAAACAGGTAAGCAAGAGTCCACTGCTTATACTTTCTCATGCAAGTGGCAAAATAGGTAAGCAAGAGTCCGCTGCTTTTACTATATCATGCCAGTAGCCAACTGCGACTGCAAAGCACATGGCTTATGGATCATCATGAAACTTGGTAATAGTTTTTGCTCAAATGATATCTTTGAAGAGTTTGAAACATGATTCCTGTTGCTTAAAAAACATGGCCGCCAGGGAGCAGGGAATTTTTTATATTGCTTTATATTGCCGTAGTAAAACCTTATGAACAATCTAGAGGCAATATTTATTTTCTGATCTTCATGAAACTTGGTCAGAAGGTTTGTCTAAATGATATCTTGGATGATTTAAATAAATGGTTTCAGTTGGTTGGAAAACTTTTCCGCCAGGGGCGGGGCATTTTTCCTAGTATTGCTTTTGTAAAACCTTGTTAGCACTCTAAAAGTTTCATTTTTAGTTCACTTTTCATGAATCTTGGTCAAAGCATTTGTTCGAATGATATCTTGGGTTGCACAGAACATGTCAGTTCCTTTGTATCTCAGATGAGCGACTTTGAGCTTTTCAGGCCCTCTTGTTTGGATTTGGAACAGTTTTTTTCTGCTATTTCTGTTATCCTTGGTTTAAATTCATATCAGTTTCAATGTGACACGTTTCATGTATTAACCAAACAATAACATACCCACACAGTCCAACTATGCGGGACCCATAGATGACCTTGACCCAGATTCCAATGTGCTCAAACTGAACAAGGACCTGTCTGGGATTGAGGAGCTCCTGGCAGCAAGTCTGCAACCCAGCAAGTTCAAGTGAGTAGAGAATCATCGTAATAACCCTAGAAATGCGCCTCATTTTTACTGTAAAATTTATAACCAAAATGGGCACTTTTCCTTTTGTTTTCCGATTTCATCGTCTACAATTTTGTGATTTTCATTGTCTACTATTTTGTTTGCATTGTAATAGTGGTCATAGATCCATTCTTTCAGAGTGGCAGATGTCTATGAAACTTAATACAGTTGATTCAACAACATTTAAAATGGCTTAGAAGTAGCCGACTTAGGTTGAACCCTTTCCCCCATAAGAAGCAAAGTGAAAATGGCTTTTGCAACCAGCATAAAACCAGAACAGCCTGTGAGTAACTCGCAGTCTGTTCTGGTTTTATGCTTTTTACTGCTCATCAGTAACTAATGGTTGGAAATGAAGCCTTTAAAACTTGAATTTAGTAAGAAAGGTATTTAATTTAATGTAACTTTCTAAGGGACTACAAATCCATCAAAAAACGTATCTATGTGGGAAATGGTTAAGTTGTCTGGGTGGCAGCCATTTTGTACAAGTTTTAATAAATCCATTCAGAATTCTTGCAAGTATCTGTTCAGTGTCAATAATTATGAACAGAAAAATGTGGTCATATTCAGCACGATCGTACTGTAGAGTTACAATCAACTAAATCAAAAATAAATTGTGTTTTGTTTCCAGCATGTGCATTCAACAATATAAATTATATTTTTGCCATTCCGTATTCCCTTAATGATGGTCATCTTGAGCAGCAGCAAAAGATTTCTTGCTGTCCGAGTCTGAGATTCAGAAAAATCTGACTGACATTCACTTAATTGTCCCCTACCGGTTTCACCAGAAGGGACTTATGGTTTGCGCTCTGTGTGTCCGTCAGTCTGTCAGTCTGTCACACTTTTCTGGATCCTGCGCTAACTTTAAAAGTTCCTCATATTTTTTGTGAAACTTGAAATATGGACAGATGGCAATAAGGAGATTATGCACGTCATTTCATTTTGTTCCTACGTCAACAATTCTGGTTGCTAAGGCAACAAATATATATAAAAAAAAAATTAAAAAAATTCTGACAATGGTGGAGCCGGTAGGGGACATATATTGCTTAGCAATAGTCTTTTTCCGTCTCATACATGTATGGTTCAACAGACAGTTCTTCACAATCACTTTCACATTCCATTTTAATCCATCCAAAGTTGCGAAAAATTTCACATCCAAAGCCCTAGTATGCCGATTAGTTGTTGTGGGGAATGAACAAGGATCAAGCCTACGTCAGTTTGAATGAAAATGGCGAGTTGATCGGAATGTGAGATGATGGCTAACAATACTGGTATTGAATTAAAGTGAGGTGCGAAAATGTTTTTATATGCACTATATTGAATAAATAAATTATTTTTAAGGGTTTTAAAAAGCATGACATTTCACCGTTCATGCATTGAAGATAGCAAACATTCAAAATTGTAGAATTTTTGTCATCTTTTATAAAAAATTATTGTTACTTTCTTGCATGGAAGGAATTTTTAAATGACTTAGCGCAAAGGTTTTTCCTGGGCTATATGAACAGTCTGTTGCATGCACAAACCACCTGGCTACTTTCCAGTTCAAGGTCATGCCTTCAAATTAAAAGTTAAGATCCAGTATTTATTGTCAATCCTCTTCATTTTTGTCAAAGCGTTATATGTAGGGAATCACAAAGCACCAAACTACTGTATCTCACATAGGCATGTTAAGCAGATACACCAGTGTCACACTCAACCCACTGTGTCATGTTTCAGGTACATATTTGAGAGTCTGGGCTATTTGGTGGCATCCATTCTTATGAACAGTATGCAATTTATCAAGAAGATTAATGAAAATGGAATCAAGAAAATGTGAGTACAAATTTGAATTTAAAACCTGCAGTGGCATATATTAGAGTAAACAATTGTCTCCATATTCAATACAAAAGGTACATGTATGTTATTTTGTGCAATGACAGAAAATATTCTTGAAAAATATAACATGGATGGTGTTGCATGGATGTTAGGTTTTTGTCCTTGATTTTTAGCTCGGCTGTTTTTGGAGCAAACCCAAGGTATTGTCATAGCCAGCTCGTCGTGTCTGTGTCGTGTCTTCCGCCGTCCCCCGTGCTAAAACCTTAACATTGGCTCTAAAATCAAAGTGCTTCCAGCTACATCTTTGAATTTTTATATGTACATGCACACACCACACCCATTTTTGGGCCACTAGGTCAAATGTCAAGGTCACTGTGACCTCTAAATAAAATCAAAAAAAAATCTTACAATCTTTCATTTATTCAAAACTGCATCCGCAGCCAAGCATTGGCACCCGTTATGCGGTGCTCTTGTTTAGGTGAAGGTTGCCATTTTTCAATCAATAACTAATTCACAAATTCAGCATTAAAAGGGTTGGCATTTGGAAATGTCCATGAAACACATGGAGAAGTTTTGTTTGTTGTGGGTAGTCAACATTTATCTTATGGACATGATAGACGCCACATTTATTTCCAACTCTTCTTGAAAGAAGGGCAAAAGATATGTTCAAATGATATCTGAGCAAAGTTCAAATCTGCGGCATGTGGGGTCAAACACCAGGTAACTAGGTCTTGTTCAAGAACATTCTTGTGAAGCCACATTTATTGACCCATGGTTTCATGAGGTCTAAACTGGGCCATGTGTGTTCTATGTAACAAGGCCATATAAAAGGAAATGCTTGAGAACGCTTTTGAAGAAAAAAATTACAGCTAAATGCCATGTGCTAACCAAACAACATTTAACTTAATCAAAACTTTCATCCATTATCAGGGTAGTGAACTAGTGGCCTAGGCCAATCTTTCCCCCCCTTGGCCAAATTTTCCCCCGTACTTAAAGAATTAATTACAACACGACTCTAGGCCATTTTTTCCACCCTCGCACTAACTGGCCGAAAAGTGAAGAATAAATGTAAAAGATAAGGGGGTGAAGGCAGTTTTAGCAACTCTCATTCAAGTTCTGTTGTTAAAACTACTTTTACATGCTAGGGGGGAAAACTGGCCAGGGCGGTAAAATTGACAAAAAATGAAGAATTAATGTAAAACAGAAGTAAAATAAAATATAAGGGGATAGAGGTAGCTTTAGCAACTCTCAATCAAGTTCTGTTGTTAAAACTACTTTTACATGGTAGGGGGGAAAAACTGGAGGAAAAGTGAAGAATAAATGTAAAAGATAAGTAATATAAAAGATAAGGGGGTGGAGGCAGTTTTAGCAACTATCGATCAAATTCTGTTGTAGAAACTACTTTTACAAGGTAGGGGGGAAAAATGGCCAGGGGAAAAAAATGGCCAAACATTAACTATTAAATGTAAAAGAGAAGTAAAATAAAAGATAAGGGGATAGAGGCAGTTTTAGCAATCCTCTATCAAATTATGTTGTTAAAAATACTTTTACAAGGTGTGTGTGTGTGGGGGGGGGGGGGGGAAATGGCCAAAAAAGTGAATAATAAATGTAAAAGATAAGGGGGTGGAGGCAGTTTTAGAAAGTCTCAATCAAATTCTGTTGTTAAAACTACTTTTACATGGTAGGGGGGAAAAACTGGCCAGGGGGGAAATACTGGCCGAAAAGTGAAGAATAAATGTAAAAAAAAAGTAAAATAAAAGATTAGAGTGTGGAGGCAGTTTTTGCAACTCTCAATCAAATTCTATTGTTAATACTACTTTTACAAGGTATGGGGGGGAGGGGGGAAAAACTGGCCGGAATGTGTAGACCAAAAGATATATTAAATAAAAAATCAGGGGGGGGGGGGAGAATTTGACTAGGGGGGTGAAGAATTGGCCTAGGCAAATTTTTCCCCAGGGGAAAAATTGGCCAGAGGAAAAAATGGCCTGTTACACTGCTAATCTGCTAATCGTAACAATGAATTTGTCATTGGCATACAATAATAAAGGCCCATTACTGTCACCTGATAACAAAAGCCTATTTAATTGGCTTGTACTGAACAGGACTCCCAAGTGTCCTTCCTTTTACCCACCACGATTTGTCAAAAAGGAGATTGGATTTTGACTGACGCCTTATTTTTGCAAAATCAGAAATTGGGGAATTAAGTGCTGACGAAATAGTCATTTGTATACGCCCTTTCTCAAAACAGGACGTATTATAACATCACCCTTGGCGAGGGGCGGCGGGTGGCAGCATCCACAGCAGTGTCCGCTCTTTAATCCAAATAGTTTTCATCCGATCTTCACCAAACTTGGTCAGAAGTTGTATCTAGACAATATCTAGGTCAAGTTCGAATATGGGTCATGCGGGGTCAAAAACTAGGTAACAGTCACTTAGTGCATTTCAAGGATTAAGCATTGTGTACTCTCTCTCATTGGAGTACTTTTCATTCGATCTTCACAAAATTTGGTCAGAAGTTGTGTCTAAATTATATCTAGGTCAAGTTGAAATATGGGTCATGCAGGGTCAAAAACTAGGTCACAGGGTCACTTGTTGCATTTCAAGGATTAAACATGGTGTCCGCTCTCTAATTGAAGTAGTTTTCATCCAATCTTCACCAGATTTGGTCAGAAGTTGTGTCTAAATGATATATAGGTCAAGTTCAAATATGGGTAATGCCGGGTCAAAAACTAGGTCACAGAGTACCTTAGTGCATTTCAAAAATTAAGCATGGTGTCCGCTCTCTAATTGTAGTTTTCATCTGATCTTAACCAAATTTGGTCAGAAGTTGGGTCTCAATGATATCTAGGTCAAGTTCAAATATGGGTCATGCCGGGTCAAAAACTAGGTCACGAGGCATTTCAAGCATTTCGCATGGTTTTCGCTCTCTAACTGAAGTAGTTTTCATCTGATCTTCACAAAATTTGGTCAGAAGTTGTGTCTAGATGATATTTAGGTCAAGAACAAATATGGGTCATGCTGGGTCAAAAACTAGGTCACGAGGTCACTTAGTGCATTTCAAGCATTAAGCATGGTGTCCAGATGATATATAGGTCAAGTTCAAATATGGTTTATGCTGGGTCAAAAAATAGGTCACAGTGTCACTTAGTGCGTTTAAAACAATTACCATGATTGTGTCTTTTACCCTAGTCCATCAGTTGTGATATGGTACACTTATTTTGTCAGTTTTCGTTCGTGCTTTCCACGATTTTAAGAAAATTGACAATCCGCGCATTTTATTTACAGGTATTTTTTTATCATCCTACACTTTTTTCGCTGGTTTTCTTTCATGCTTCCACGATTTTTATGTCCCCCACTATAGTCCCCCACTATAGTATTGGGGGACATATTGTTTTTGCCCTGTCTGTTGGTCTGTCTGTTGGTCTGTCTGTTTGCGCCAACTTTAACATTTTGCAATAACTTTTGCTATATTGAAGATAGCAACTTCATATTTGGCATGCATGTGTATCTCATGAAGCTGCACATTTTGAGTGGTGAAAGGTCAAGGTCATCCTTCAAGGTCAGAGGTCAAATATATGTGGCCAAAATCGCTCATTTTATGAATACTTTTGCAATACTAAAGATAGCAACTTGATATTTGGCATGCATGTGTATCTCATGGAGCTGCACATTTTGAGTGGTGAAAGGTCAAGGTCATCCTTCAAGGTCATAGGTCAAATATATGTTGCCCAAATCGCTTATTTTATAAATACTTTTGCAATGTTGAAGATAGCAACTTGATATGTGGCATGCATGTGCATCTCATGGAGCTGCACATTTTGAGTGGTGAAAGGTCAAGGTCAAGGTCATCCTTCAAGGTCAGAGGTCAAATATATGTGGCCAAAATTGCTCATTTTATGAATACTTTTGCAATACTAAAGATAGCAACTTGATATTTGGCATGCATGTGTATCTCATGGAGCTGCACATTTTGAGTGGTGAAAGGTCAAGGTCATCCTTCAAGGTCATAGGTCAAATATATGTGGACCAAATCGCTTATTTTATAAATACTTTTGCAATGTTGAAGATAGCAACTTGATATGTGGCATGCATGTGCATCTCATGGAGCTGCACATTTTGAGTGGTGAATGGACTAGGTCAAGGTCATCCTTCAAGGTCAGAGGTCAAATATATGTGGCCCAAATCGCTTATTTTATAAATACTTTTGCAATACTAAAGATAGCAACTTGATATTTGGCATGCATGTGTATCTCATGGAGCTGCACATTTTGAGTGGTGAAAGGTCAAGGTCATCCTTCAAGGTCATAGGTCAAATATATGTGGCCCAAATCGCTTATTTTATAAATACTTTTGCAATGTTGAAGATAGCAACTTGATATGTGGCATGCATGTGCATCTCATGGAGCTGCACATTTTGAGTGGTGAAAGGTCAAGGTCAAGGTCATCCTTCAAGGTCAGAGGTCAAATATATGTGGCCAAAATCGCTCATTTTATGAATAATTTTGCAATACTAAAGATAGCAACTTGATATTTGGCATGCATGTGTATCTCATGGAGCTGCACATTTTGAGTGGTGAAAGGTCAAGGTCATCCTTCAAGGTCATAGGTCAAATATATGTGGCCCAAATCGCTTATTTTATAAATACTTTTGCAATGTTGAAGATAGCAACTTGATATGTGGCATGCATGTGCATCTCATGGAGCTGCACATTTTGAGTGGTGAAAGGTCAAGGTCAAGGTCATCCTTCAAGGTCAGAGGTCAAATATATGTGGCCCAAATCGCTTATTTTATGAATACTTTTGCAATATTGAAGATAGCAACTTGATATTTGTCATGCATGTGTATCTCATGGAGCTGCACATTTTGAGTGGTGAAAGGTCAAGGTCATCCTTCACAAGGTCAAGGTCATCCTTCAAGGTCTAACATCATATAGGGGGACATTGTGTTTCACAAACACATCTTGTTAGTTATGTACTTGTTGCTTAATTTTCAAAAATATATCACTTTGCCTCTCAAATGGTTAGTTATGACATAAAAATATATCATTTTGCCACTCAAATGGTTAAGTTATGTGTTGCATTATTTTAAAAAATATATCAGTTTGCCACTCAAATGGTTAAGTTATCAAGTTGTCCAAGCCTTCAAACAGGCGTATCTTGTGACAGTTTGGCACTCTTGTTTTTTAAATGACAAACATACATGGTTTCACAGTATTTCCGTCCACAATATTGAGGGAGCACATGGTTCCATAATGTCCTGACACAACTGAATATTTGAATATTATTTCAAATCATTCTCTTTAAATTAAGCTGGAAAACACAGAATAAAGTAATATACTTAATAGACTCAACTACTATTCTTTATGAGCAATGAAAACAAGTCATGATTGTGGTAAATGTTTCAGTAATTTTCTTTTTGTTTGAAAACTTATCTCTTAGTACATTCCGAGTGTTTAAAGTTCATGAACTCATTAATATCAAAGTGCTTCTGATATCCTAGACCAAAGCTGCTGTGATTGGTTGAGTGGTTGAACATTAGTTGAACATGCGGTTTAATAGCTGAGAAATGGAGCCATCAATTTAATTTATGGGAAAATGGTCACACACACAAAACACACATAAACAAAAGTTTGTTTGCATTGTACAGAAAAAAATAAACTTAAATATAAAGTACAAGTCTTAAATTAGTTTACCACAGCATCCTTGCTAGTGAACACAATGTGGCTTTTTAAAATACATTTTGAAGAAACTATCATTTCATTTTTAACATGTTTATGACAATTATGTCAAAAATGCAAATATGGTCATAATTTATTTTAAATAAGAAATTCTGGGAAAAGGCTTTGTTTATTACAAAGTACCTGCTGACATGTTGAGGAAGGACATTTATCAATCTTGTGAGGTTAAAATGGCTTTGTGTTGACAGTTAGCTAATAAGCTATTGTTCTATCAAAGTGGAAAGCTTAACCCAATATTATGTTCATTTAAATTAAGAGCTGTGCCATGCGAAAATGGGTCTTCTGTCAAACTTGGCCACTGTAGATATATAACCAGTATGCTCATGGATGCAGTCTGGTAAGGCGATACTCTGTCCACTATTAAGGCAAGCAATATGTGGTCTCGTTAGTGGACAGGGTAGCTCCTTACAAGGCTGGTCTCGAGCTATGCATGGCGTATATGGCATAAGACACATTTTTGCATAATGTGGGTCATATATTATGGTACCTACATAAAAAAGGTACCAAAATATTTAAATTAACTGAATGTTAAGCCAATGTCTTGTAAAATTGGAAAAATACACTCACCATTTCTGTGTTCAAATATTTGAGTATTTAATTGCGCTGGCAAATATAATGATAATGTAAATATCATAGTTGTGTAAAACGCTATACAGCCTTATATAATTATTGATGTAAATATCATAGTTGTATAAAACGCTATACAGCCTTATATAATTATTGAAAAAGCATTTGAGCAGCGCTCTGAGAAAACCAGGCTTAAAGCATGTGTGTACATTGTTGTCCCAGCAGGTTTAAAGCATGGGTGTACATTGTTGTCCCAGCAGGCTTAAAGCATGTGTGTACATTGTTGTCCCAGCAGGCTTAAAGCATGTACATTGTTGTCCCAGCAGGCTTAAAGCATGTGTGTACATTGTTGTCCTCGATTAGCCTGTGCAGTCCACAATAATTATAATTTTAATATAAATAATTTGTTAGCAATAATATTTATAATTGTAATAATTATAATAAATTATAGCTCCTAAGCTTATTGTAAAAATTAAAAACAACACCATCATTCTTGAATGGCAACAATTCCTTTTAAGTACTTTTTTGACAGTACATCAAAATGAAAGACAAAATGTAGAGTATTTTTCAATTTATGGTGATTGTTAAATGACTGTCATTTATGTTTTGCTCTAAACAATTGTTAATTCTATTGTCCTTGTGAACGCATGCACGTAATTGAAAGTGACATCATGTTTAAACTGTGAAACATCTTGACCTATGTACAGTCATTGTTTTGTTTTGAATTGTTAAACAAGCCAGTTGAGTTGTTGTTTGTTTTGGCACCGTTGCCTTTCTGTATGACATTGTTTCCAAACTTTCACATGCAATATTAAAACTGAACAAATCATATTTTGTCAATATCAAATATCAGTCTGATCCCATTTTTTATGAATCACAGAAAATGTAGAAAAGTTTTGATATGATTCACCGAAATTTTTATAAGGCTCTATACAATTCACAGAAAAGATGGATCGGATTTGATATGTTAGTTTGTAGTTTATTTCATATCAGATCCAGAAGGCCAATAACAGCCCAAGTGGACAATGTTATGCATACAGAGTTTACAGATTTGGATATTAATGTATGACAGTTGAAACATGACTACTACTACTAGTTATGGCAATACTTATAATAATAATAATAATAATAATGACAAATATTTTCTACTATAATGATGCAATGTATATCATGTAAATTTACATAACATGCTACTCAAAATTGTTGATTACATCTTAAACCTCTAAAGCAAACGTGTAATAATTATTATAATGATAATAAATAATATAACATTTTGTACATTGGCATAAAATGCATTGCAAAGTTATTGATGAAATGACAAATATAGCCGCTAAAGCAAACCTGTAATAATTGTGATAGTTATAATAATGATAATTATACATGCATCACAAAATTATTGGTTGAATAACATATAAACATGCAAAAGCAGGCTTGTAAAATTATATGTGCGTGTATAATTAATAAAAGCATAATATATCTTTTTGTATTTTATATATATATATGTTACAAAGCCTCTATTAAAGACTGTATAAAAAGTCACTATTAAATAATAGCATGGACTCGACTACTTATTCGAAAAAGAAAACTTAACGTTTTTGCTAGCGCCTTGTCTTGTCTACCTATTTGAAATCGAAAAATAGATAGCCATAAGGCTTGAAAATGTTTAAATAAATGATAACAAAGTTAAAATAATAATCAAAAAGGACATTAAATATTTATTTCTAAGACTAAGGCCAGCTGCCTTGAGATTAAACAATTATGCGCGTCAAAGAAAAAAACAACAAAATAGACAGCCTATTGTACAAGTTTGATATACAATGCGCATGAGTGTGATATTGCACTTCACACAAAGGGATCATAAACGATAAAAGATTATGAAAATCATAAAACGTAACAAAATAGACATGAATATTGGTTGCTTAATTGACACTTTCATAAAATAAAACACAATATTTGTAATCTTAAAATGAAATTAGTTTGACATTACATATGTGTTGTTTGTACGAACTTGAAATGCGTTCAAAATGTATATGCACATTTTTTTAATCACCAATTCATTTTCTGACGTAATAAGTTCTACGAATTTATACATATTTGGTCTGTGTCGAAAATATGATGGAATGTAGTGTTTTCTTAGTTCTGAGTATAAACTGCACTCAAGCACAAAATGAAACTCATCTTCAAGTTTATTGCATAGAGTACATTTTCTTTGTTCTAATGGAATAGGATTGGGCCTTGGGCATCTGCCGCTCTCAATGTACAGCCTATGTGATGCCAGCCGTAATTTAGAAAAACTTATTCGGAATTTACGTGTTTGACAATAATTTAGGTACGGTTGAAAATGAAATATTGCAATGTGTTTGTATAAGTTAGCTCTGCTGGAGTTTCTAGCCTATTATTCCAGTTTGGGATAAATGTGTCGCTCAGTCGTTGTCTTAAGGCGGATATGAACATGTTTACATTACCTCTTGGAAGAGCCAAGCGTCATAAAATCCCAAATTACTTAACAAATCCTTAAATAATGTACACCAATTTTTCTTTAAAGGGTATACGATGCTATCATTTAATAGAGTTAAATATATTTTCTTAATAAATTTGTTGTCTGGAGTTCTTAAAAGTTTTACCCTGTATTTAATAAAATTTAAATATCTTCTGGATTGATAATTAATACGTCCAACCTCACCATATACAAAATCATTTTGTGTGCATTTTTTTACACCCAATAATTGTTTGCAAAATTGCATATGAACCCTTACTATTGGTAAAGCCTTAATAAAGCCCCATACCTCGCTACCGTTATTCAATATTGGCGTTATAAGTTTATCGGAGAGCTCAAGTTTGTTGCCTAATGGAATTTCCGTAAATTTGTATAAATACTTTTTCAGTTTAAAAATAGCTTTAAGAGCTTGTCCAGATAGTGTGTTTGTGGCGTCGCAAAATGACCCGCCAGACGTAAAAACAACACCGAGATAATTAAAACGATTGATGATATCTATAGTTTTGTTGTTATAACAAAAATAATTGGTTGAATTACGACTGCCTTTGCGAAATATCATTATTTTAGACTTATCTGTATTAATTACTAGCTTCCATGTGTGACAATACTCATGTAATAAATCTAGACACCTTTGGAGTTCATCTGCATTGTTAGCAAAAATAATTATATCATCCGCGTAAAGCAGTAGAAACATTTAAAAAAGTTAATATCTATTCCATTTAACCCATTCATGTGAAATTCCTGTTCTAGGTAGTTAAGATACATGGAAAATAAAAATGGAGAAAAACACTCACCTTGCCTGACCTCTAACATGCATTCAAAGCTATCACTTAACGTGTTACTATGTTTAACTTTTGATTTGATGGAGTTATACATTGATTTCATTACATTGAGTATATTACCACGTATGCCTAGTTTAATTAGCTTGTACCATAAATTGTCTCTTACAACATAATTAAATGTATGTTGATATGAGTATCTGTTTTCCGTGGATTGACAGAAAAGATGAATCTGGTTAAATAATCTGCCTCTTGTTGTACTTAAGTTTGTTGGGGTCGTAACCTGTTTGTGCTTGCCTCTGTAGGCTTAAACATGCTTGGGCATTCCTCTATAGATGCCGTAACCTGTTTGTGCTTGCCTTTGTAGGTGCCTTAACCTGTTTGTGCCTGTCTGTAGATACTGTTACCTGTTTGTGCTTGCCTCTGTATGTGCCATAACCTGTTTGTGCCTGACTGTCGATGCTGTAACCTGTTTATGCTTGCCTCTGTAGGTGCCTTAACCTGTTTGTGCCTGACTGTAGGTGACTTTACCTGTTTGTGCCTGACTGTAGGTGCCTTAACCTGTTTGTGCTTGCGTCTGTAGGTGCTGTAACCTGTTTGTGCTTGCGTCTGTAGGTGCTGTTACCTGTTTGTGCTTGCGTCTGTAGGTTCCATAATCTGTTTGTGCTTTCCTCTGTAGGTGCTTTAACCTGTTTGTGCTTGCCTCTGTATGTGCCGTAACCTGTTGGTGCTTGCATATGTAGGTGCTGTAACCTGTTTGTGCCTGCCTTTGTAGGTGCCGTAACCTGTTTGCCATACAACAGAACCTGACCAACATCACGATGTCTCGAGAGTCAGATTTGGACCACGCTAGACAGTACTATGAACTGCTGTACCTAAACCCTGAAGTAAGTATAACATGAACCTAAACTCTAAGGTTAGTAGAACAATAACCTAAACCCGATGTAAGTAAAACATGAACTTAAAACATAAGGTTAGTAAAACATGAAACTAGACCATGAATTAAGTAAAACATTAACCTAAACCCTGAGGTAAGTATAACATGAACCTAAACCCTGAGGTAAATATAACATGAACCTAAACCCTGAGGTAAATATAACATGAACCTAAACCCTGAGGTAAATATAACATGAGCCTAAACCCTGAGGTAAATATAACATGAGCCTAAACCCTGCAGTAAGTATAACATCAGCCTAAAGCCTAAGGTTTGTAAAACATGAATCTAAAACCTGATGTTAGTAAAATATGAACCTTAAACCTGAGGTAAGTAAAACATGAACCTAAAACGTAAGGTTAGTAAAACATGAAACTAAACCCTGATTTAAGTAAAACATGAACCTAAATCCTGAGGTAAGTATAACATGAACCTAAATCCTGAGGTAAGTATGAGCCCTGAGGTAAATAAACCATGGACCTAAAGCCTGAAGTAAGTAAAAAATGAACTTAAGCCTTGATATTAAACATGAACATTAAGGTAATAAAAAAATATGTTGTTTTACAGTTATGTCACCTGAGGTGAAAAGAAATCTAAAACATATGAGTTTAGTGACGAAAACAAGAATTTTCTAAAATTGCAATTTTTTTAAGAATTGCATGTACGTGCCAAATATAAGCAGTACCTGAAGTGATGTGGTAAATCATAAAATGTTTATTAGGATATATTGTAAAAATAATAGATAACCAAAAATAATGTCATTTTGTTTGTTTAGGATCTGATAAAAACTGTTGAACTTGTAGAATCAGATACCATTTATAAAACCCACACTCTGTGAAAAGGGGGCTTAATGTGCATAAAGTGTCGGCCCAGATTAACCTGTGCGACCTACACAGGCTAATCAGGAACGATGTTTCCCACCTATACTGGATTTTCATTTAAGAAGACTTTCTTTAAAGGAAACAAATCCATAAAAGCGAAAAGTGTGGTTCCTGCTGATCTTTGACAACAATTTAGGCACTTGCATTTAACCCTGTTTTCATAGAGCGGGGCACATGCATTGGGAAAAAGATTTTTTTTTGTAAGAATCCAATCAAAGCTATTGCACTTGAAGCTATTTAATAATAATTTTTTTTCAGAAAATGCTGACCCTCATAGCTGAAAAGGGTCTCAGTTCATGTTGGCATAGTACTGCCAGCTGCTGCAACTGTACGAACACTGTCACTTGATTGTGGACCAGGCATGTGCGTAAAGTGGTGTCCATGCAGTCTCCTTGCAGGCTTATCAAGGAAGACACTTTCTGCCTTGACTGTATTTCAATTAAGAACATAACATTTGTTTAAAACAGAAAGTATCATTCATGATTAGCCTGTGAAGACAGCACATGCTAATCTGGAAGTACAAATAATACATATGTACATATTTTACCCCCTTCACTATTTTACAGAAAATCCTGACCCTTATAGCTGAGAAGGGTTCCCAGTTCACGTTGGCAGAGTACAGTCAGCTGCTACAGCTGTACCACCGCAGTCACTTCACCGTGGACCAGGCTGTAGTAGACGCGCACTTGAAGCGCCTCAGAGAGGTCACAGAGAAAGGTCATAATGAGACCGTGTGATTAGATTGGATGCAATGGGACATGTAATTGGATGCTACAGGATGGTGCGAGACTGTGTGATTAGATTGGATGCAATGGGACATGTAATTGGAAGCAACAGGATGGTGCGAGACTGTGTGATTAGATTGGATGCAATGGGACATGTAATTGGATGCTACAGGATGGTGTGAGACTATGTGATTAAGTAGGATGTTATGGGACTATGTGATTTGATGTCATAAGATTGTGAAATTGCTTTTGATGTTATGGAACCATATGATTGGATTTCATGCCAAATGACACCATAATACAGCTTCTCGCTACATCAAAATCAGAGTAAACTTACTTAAAGATGACTTGTCATTTATGTCACATAATTTTTTAGGCAATTATTTATGTGAGAATGACCTTGATTCTAGTTCCACAATTAATTTAGCAAAAGAAATATCAATGTGACCTTGACCTTGATCTTAGTTCCACAAGCAATTTTTTATGGAATATCAATGTGAATCTGACCTTGATCAAAGTTTCATGAGCAATTTTTCTTAAGAATATCTAGTTGATTCAGCAAAGTCCATAATGATTTTCTTTAAGGAATTTCACTATGACCGGGAACCTTAATTAAGTCTTATTAAACTTTACTAAAGAGGTTACAAACATTTTAGTTATACATGTTAGTGCTATTCTTGTCTGTTTGTTATTGTATAGAAATTAATTTTATGTACTCATGAGTGTTTATATGATATTTGCTATATGTGTATTATTATTTTATTATTTATACATTGATGGTTTTGTGTTGATGTTGATTTTTATCAGAGATACTGCAGTGGTATGCATGTGTGATGCTAGTTTACAACATCACAAAACACACAACATGTATGCTATGCTCATATAAAGGTTTAAACGGTTATCAACTTGTCAAATTATGCACTGTTATAAAAGTATTGCGTTTTGTCTCGTTAGTATCCTATTAAATGTATAAAACATGGTCAATTTTATTAGAAACCTTTTCTTAAATTTTAAATTTGCTGTTACAAAAATGGTCATGGTTGCTTGTGGTATATCTGATTGTAAACATTATTTGAGGTCTATGTGAACTGAAATTGTCTTACCATCTCGTATAATTAATGAGATGTTAAGCACAACTTTAGTGATTCTCTTTAAATTTGATGGAGACTCCTACAATTGGACTGCATTGTGGGAAAACTGGACTTATAGCATTTGCATGAAGTGTCGTCCCAGATAAGCATGTTCTGTGCAATGCCCTTCAGCTAATCAGGGACGAAACTTTTGGCTTTGATTGTATTTTTCATTTTAAGGAACACTCTTCTGAGCCAAAATCCAATTGAGGCAGAAAGAATCATACCTGATTAGCCTCAGTGAATTACACAAGCTAATCAGGGACAACACTTTACGCGCAGGCATTTAGTTACGTTTTTTCAGTGCGAGGCTTAATTATATAAACATGTTTTTAGCTCACCTGTCACAAAGTAACATATGAGCTTATGTGACTGTGTGATGTCCGGCGTTCGTTGTGCGTGTGTGCATGCGTGTGTCCGTCAACAATTTGTTTGTGTAGACAGTAGAGGTCACAGTTTTCATCCAATCTTTATGAAATTTGGTCAGAATGTTTATATTGATGAAATCTGGGTTGGGATTGTATTTGGGTCATCTGGGGTCAAAAACTAGGTCACTAGGTCAAATAATATAAAAACCTTGTGAAGACAATAGAGGTCACAGTTTTCATCCAATCTTTATGAAATTTGGTCAGAATGTTTATCTTGATGAAATCTGGGTTGGGATTGTATTTGGGTCATCTGGGGTCAAAAACTAGGTCACTAGGTCAAATAATATAAAAACCTTGTGAAGACAATAGAGGTCACAGTTTTCATCCAATCTTTATGAAATTTGGTCAGAATGTTTATCTTGATGAAATCTGGGTTGGGATTGTTTTTGGGTCATCTGGGGTCAAAAACTAGGTCACTAGGTCAAATAATAGAAAAACCTTGTGTAGACAATAGAGGTCACATTTTTCATCCAATCTTTATGAAATTTTTGGTCACAATGTTTATCTTGATGAAATCTGGGTTAGGATTGTATTTGGGTTATCTGGGGTCAAAAACTAGGTCACTAGGTCAAATAATAGAAAAAACCTTGTGTAGACAATAGAGGTCACAGTTTTCATCCAATCTTTATGAAATTTGGTCACAATGTTTATCTTGATGAAATCTGGGTTGGGATTGTATTTGGGTTATCAAGGGTAAAAAACTAGGTCACTAGGTCAAATAATAGAAAAACCTCGTGTAGACAATAGAGGTTATAGTTTTAATCTGATCTGTCTGTCATTCATTGTGTGTCCCAAAACTTTAACCTTGGTTAAAGTTTTGCAATAACTTTTGCATTATTGAAGATAGCAACTTGATATTTGGCATACATGTGTAACTCTAGCAACCCCAGCAGATCTTATCTTATCAGTGGAAGATCTAAGAAAATCAGCTAATCTGCATAGTGATTCCATTACAAGTTATTTTAATAAATCATCTTATTTAAAATCAAATTAATATAAATGCAGATTGAAAGAAAAATCAATTCTCTTTAATATGATATAAATTTTAATAATCATTAATTTATATTCGCTGCTTTATTGGATTCAAGTACAACGTCAGTGTCCCATTTCTTTTGTTTACTGCATTTTAATTGTATTTGAATATTAATGATTTTTCCACAGCAAGAAATTTGATTGGTTAAACTTCAATCTTGTTTTTGAATGACATAAATGGGATATCCCTACGCTGAAATATAGTTTCGTAAAATTTAACGTTTAAAATACGCTTTTGTTTAACGTTTTTTTACATTAACTTAACATTCAATCTTTCATCTTTATTTTGATACCAAAATCATTTTTCGGAACAAAGAATTAATACCTCGCATCTTTATTTGAAATGGGTAACCCCCAACATACTCGGGTAAAGAATTTCCAAGATGGCGGTCGTGTCAAATTTTCCATGTTCATGACGCGATAAAAGGCCTCGTTTTCCGCATAAACTAACACAAATAAAGGTATTTTCTGTATCATTCATCCGGTATGTACTCATTTTATTTTAAATTAAAAAGTTTATTGTTAAAACGTACAATTGTCAGTAATTTCCGCATTAAATAACTTAATTAAGATTCGCTCCACTCGCAAAAGAAAGTTGTCAAAGAATTGAATTTTACAAAATTTATTTTATCTGTTATTGCACGGAATAAACCATTATTTCGAATTCAAGTTAAGTTAACACTTAATTTATGACACACTTATTCAATTTTTACGCAATATATAACTAGAAGAAAGTTTAATGCACGTAAATTTTTTTTACCGAGTTGAAAACGTATATAGAAAATCAGTATATCAAAATCCTGTTAAGCCTCGTGCCAGACATTAGTTTGTCAAAGGAGCGAACTGTGCTGTCCAAAATAAACCTATATTATATATATTCCTAGTAGTACTAATAGTATATCTTACAACTGTTAAAATAAAAATAATATAGTTAAAAACTTCACTTAATAGTTATTAAGCTTGCAATTGTTACAGTAGTTTATAAACAATGTACTGTGGTAACTTTATATTTGTTATTTAGTGTTGTTGATAGTGTTGATATTGAAACATTTTGTGACTGGAAAAATAAAAAATTGCAAAATATATGTCCACAATCAAGCTCTTAAGTATTATTTTCACATAGAAATATCATCAATACATGAAAATTAGCATCAGAAATAGATTCTACGGGAAAAATCCTATTGGTATGTCAAATTTTATACAATTATCTTAAAAAATAAAAAAGTTATGAATAAAAGAAGTTTAATGCATCCGATTTTGGGGTCCGCGATCGCGATGTGATTGCATATAAAGTATATAGAGCGAAAATTCCACAAAATTCGTGAGTTTACTGAATTAAAAATCTTCATCACTTCTTATTTATAAAGATATTTTAAAAATGTAAACAGATTTATGCTTGTTAAAGTTCAAAGAATTAAATGAAGTAAAGGCCATAATACTTCAGTTTTAAATTTTGAGTGGGGTTGCTAATTAGATACATTTCTGAAAAAGGTGTTAATCATTGCTACATAGCAGCGTTTACTTTTGATTTAAAAAAAAAACTAAGTATCAATTGAAATACACTTTAACACGGTTATTTCGAAGTGGCCGGGACCGTTTAAAAAAACTTCGGCTTAAAGACAATTCGAAACAGGGACCTATACAAACAACATTTGTTTGTATAGGTCCCTGTTCGAAATAAACATTTGACAGACAACTTCTTTGATTCTGCAAAAAATAAAACGTGTAATTTGCATGATTCCGTTACAAGCTACTATTAATAATTGTTTTACTTAAAAACGTAAACTAGTCAGATAGCAATAGGTTTCTATTTTTAACAAACGGAATGCAAAATTGCAAAACTACATAAATAGTAGTTATCGGCTATTGAGAACATTATAAAATGAACACGCTACGCGCAGACGCCAAAGTTGTAATATACATTTCTGAAAAAGGTGTTAATCATTGCTACATAGCAGCGTTTACTTTTGATTTAAAAAAAAAAACTAAGTATCAATTGAAATACACTTTAACACGGTTATTTCGAAGTGGCCGGGACCGTTTAAAAAAACTTCGGCTTAAAGACAATTCGAAACAGGGACCTATACAAACAACATTTGTTTGTATAGGTCCCTGTTCGAAATAAACATTTGACAGACAACTTCTTTGATTCTGCAAAAAATAAAACGTGTAATTTGCATGATTCCGTTACAAGCTACTATTAATAATTGTTTTACTTAAAAACGTAAACTAGTCAGATAGCAATAGGTTTCTATTTTTAACAAACGGAATGCAAAATTGCAAAACTACATAAATAGTAGTTATCGGCTATTGAGAACATTATAAAATGAACACGCTACGCGCAGACGCCAAAGTTGTAATTATCGGCTTTTGACACGCCACTCGCAGACGACAAAGAGTGAAACTACGCTCAGTGTTTTGCAGTTTTGAATAATTGTTTTACTTAAAAACGTAAACTAGTCAGATAGCAATAGGGTTCTATTTTTAACAAACGGAATGCAAAAATGCAAGACTACATAAATAGTAATTATCGGCTATTGAGAACATTATAAAATTAACACGCTACGCGCAGACGCCAAAGGTGTAATTATCGGCTTTTGACACGCCACTCGCAGACGACAAAGGTGTGAAATTACGCTCACTGTTTTGCAGTTTTGACTTCGGATTAAAGATTGATAATTAGGTGCGAGTTATAGTGTTGGGACCGACAGAATCACTTCGAATTAACGATTTGTTCGGTTTAACGAAGTTCCAATTAACAATGAAATTTTACATTAAACAAAGAAGAACCAAAATCGGGACCCGAAAAATACTTTGAAATAACGATGACTTCAGATTATCGGTGTTCGAAATGACGGTGTTTTAGTGTACATGAATGTCATTTTTGACAGGGTGGCAAATGCAAGTATTTAATTCCGTCCATTATTATTATTCTATGATAAATATAAAATAGACCAAAAATGTTTATTGTATATGCTTCATACAGATTTGAGCACAAATAATTAATTTCCTAATATTGATGAAAACGATGCTAAATTTCCCAATTTGACCGATACAGTGCAGGCACTATAATTAAACAAAAACGCCTGTTGGCGTTGTTCACTTTTCTCGATGGGTGACATTTCGCGGGGGACGGACACGCTACTGACCGCGGTGTTTGGTGACCACCTAAAATCGCCGCGATTGCATGCTATCGTTATCGGGAACACCCGTGATCACCGCGATGCTGCGCATCCACCCACCGTAAACACC
Organism: Dreissena polymorpha; assembly: GCF_020536995.1. Classification (NCBI taxonomy): domain Eukaryota; kingdom Metazoa; phylum Mollusca; class Bivalvia; order Myida; family Dreissenidae; genus Dreissena; species Dreissena polymorpha. The sequence continues at coordinate 92,306,634 of NC_068362.1, forward strand.
TGTCTGCGAGGGTCATTTACGCGTTTTAAATGTAAATGGTCAAAAGAAAATCGTATACTACATGTAGATATTACATGTATGTTCACATGCATGCGTACTTAAATTCGGACAATACGTAAAGTCGGAAACAATATAAGCGTTTACATGATCAATACTTTTAACTCTTATTGTGTTACTCAATGAAATTGCCCTTTTTAACAACAAATATAGAGTTTCAAAGAAATCAAGTGAGTATTAAATCATTTATTTACTTGTGTCCGACTTTAAGTACTGTCCGAATTTACGTACTGCATCAGTAAGTAACGACACTAGTGTGCAGTCAGTTTACAATACAATAATTGTTTCAAGTATTTTCTAATTTGTAATGCCAAGAAAAGTCCATCGTTGTGTGTCTGTTCATGGTCCTCTTACAATTTAAGGGCAAACATTGGAGACGTCTTCCGTTTGAATGTACAAAGATGCAGGATCATTACATGACAAAATAATTAACTGCAAACTTTAACCCAATTTGTACCAGGTGAAGATCTGATAAAACTTGTTCCATGGATGGTTAGCATTTATTTTCTAAAAATGAAGTAGCATTTAGTTTAATTTGTTGAACAGATAGTGACTGTCTATATTTTCAGAACTGTGATTTGTTAGATTTACATGATGCCCAGACTGAAGAAAAAGTCTTACAGACAGGTGAATGCATCAAACAAGGATGCAATGAAAACAGCAAGACATGAGTTAAACTTCTCTAGAAAGTGTGATGAGTTAAACTTCTCTAAAAAGTGTGATGAGTTAAACTTCTCTAAAAAGTGTGATGAGTTAAACTTCTCTAAAAAGTGTGATGAGTTAAACTTCTCTAAAAAGTCTGAAATTGGGTTATACTTCCCCAAAAAGTCTGAAAGTGGGTTAAACTTCCCCAAAAAGTCTGAAAGTGGGTTAAACTTCCCCAAAAAGTCTGAAAGTTTGTTTAATGTTTCTGCTGAAAGTTTGCTAAATGTTTATGAAAGTTCACTGACAAGTTCTGAAAATGTGCTGAGAGAATCTGCTAGTTTGCTGACGGAACCTGTTAATGTTTCTGCTGAAAGTTTGCTGAATGTTTCTGAAAGTTCACTGAAAAGTTCTGAAAATGTGCTGAGAGAATCTGCTAGTTGGCTGACGGAGCCTGTTAGTTTGGTTGATCATTTGCAGAATGATTTTTTATAGCAATATAAGCAGTTCCAATACAGAGTATGTAAGCACAGAGAAAAGTCTTGAGCAAGTAATGTACACTGCTTTCCCTTTATCAGAACATGTTGATATGACGGAACCTGTTAGTTTGGTTGATAAGTTTCAGATTGATTTTTTATAGCAATATGAGCAGTTCCAATCCAGAGTATGTAAGCACAGAGAAAAGTCTTGAGCAAGTAATGTACACTGCTTTCCCTTTATCAGAACATGTTGATATGATGACAGCGGATGTTTGTAATGGACCATACAATGCTGTAAAATATGAGTTTGGTTCTTTTCACCATGGCTTTGAAATATTTATTAATGAGTCTCGAGATGGTCAGTGGAGAAAATACGGATTTGATGTTGATGCTTGTATTGAACTTTTCCGTAACCGTATATCAGTAGGACTAGTATATATGTGTACTTGTTGTCACCAAACAAGGTTTAGGCAAAGTGTAATAGAAGTAAAAAGTGTTTTTGATTTAAAAATGCAAAGAGTTATGTACTGGTGTTGTTTCAGTTTATGATAAAGAATGGATATGTTTGACTTGTAAAAACAGCATTCAGGGTGGTAAGTTTCCAAAATTATCTGTTATAAATGGAATGAAATGGCCAACAAAACCAAAGGAATTGGATCTGTTTCCACCTGGAGAACGTTTAATTGCCTTACGAATACCTTTCATACAAATGCGAGAATTGCCTCGAGGCCGCCAGGTGTCTATTAAAGGAAATGTTGTTAATGTTCCAGTTGATATCAAACCTGTTGTAAAAGCATTACCAAGACCATTTGATGAAAATGGGACTGTGCCAGTTAAATTAAAGAAAAACATGTCTTTCAAGTTATGCGTTTTCTCTGAAAAGTTTAGACCTCTTCGAGTTCTGTTGATGAAGTCAAGTGATCTTTATAAAACAGCAGTGGATAAAAAGTGTTACAGAAAATTCCAATGAAATAGTGCAAGAATTTAACCAGTCAGAAATACAAATTGTGCTGGTTCTAAAGTTAAAGGCTTTGATAGTGAAATTGATGAAGTAATTGAAGATCTATCATGTCAGCAGGATTGTAAAAACAGTTAACATTCAATTTTTGTCTCTCTAATAGCAGATTGTTCAAGTATGGGTATTGTTGATTTTGATGGTGTTGTTGATAGAATGTTACATGACTGTCAGCAGAATACAAGTGATGCAGATGAAAATGCAGAAAATGCAGATAAAGAACTCTATGATTCTGATGCAGAAAAAATAAAAGACGAAAATGTTGGTAATATTGACACACTATTAGATGATGCAGATGCTGAAAACAGACATGCATTTACATTTGCTCCTGGAGAAGGTCAACAGCATATTTCAAGATAAAGATTCAGAGTATCTTTGTTTTCCATCCTTATTTTGTGGTCAAAGGCGTATTGATAACGAAAATAGACTTGTACCAGCACACTATAGTGATTTTGCAAAGTGGGAATTAAGAAGTCAAAATAGACGAGCAGCTGTAACATAACGCACACAAAACGCACATGTGGGGTATTGTTGGATTTATATAATGATCGAAATTTGTACCAATTTTCATACAATCTTAAATAGGCGGCCACCTGGATCAACATTTCTATAGCCTCGGGTTATCAAATCCGGCCACGAATATTTGCTTACCGTATGTGTCAATCTTCGGTTATTTCCGTATGTATTCGTTATGTGTCCGTTGCATACGTCATAATATGTTGCAGACACGTGACTTTTTACAGCCAATCTGAATTGTACACGTAACAATTATCAAAGCTTTCGTTGTTTATATATATATATATTTATAAGGATTCTTACTTGAGTAGCGGAAGATAGAAGGCGTATTATTGCTTGCTGTCGCGGGCGGGGCCCGTTGCGGGCTTCGCATGTATCTTGTATTTGCCAAACATTTTGAAAACGTTGTGTTGTGTTAATAAGCAGAAATAAAACGCATAGAAATCAGAAATGGACTTTGTCTACGTTTATGTATGTGATATGGTACATATACTTGTTTTGGTGCTCGTGACAAGCAGGATCGAATCAGAAGTAAAAAGCCATTATACAGGATCTCGGGCCACGGAAAAAAAACAACTTTGATGAAGAGTTCCGTTTATTCATTAGTTATGGCAAACGGGAAGGGATTTTCAAAGTAATCAAACAACATCGCAATCAACAACAACGATGATTGAAACAGAAACGACAATCGACGACGCAATATAAACATCGGAAAGCAGATCTGAATCAACAAACGCATGCCAATCGCCACGGACGAGTCTACAATCGGCTAATCTTCTTGACGTCGGCAGTGACTTCAATGAAACATCGTATTCGCCGCGAGCTACAACTTCAAGACAACATGGACGACACCAGATGTACAGATGGCCAATGATCAACATATGATGTTTTCCACAACATTTCGATTGACATTTACATTGTATAACAAATAATGTTATTTATTTCAACAGAGACGCTTGACAATTTTTTTTATTGTGATTCGCATATTTGTATCATTCGTGTGTTTATATGAGAGATGTTTTCATTTAATTAGTCATTCAATAGTTAAAATTTTAAAAGATTTTTTTAAATCATAAAATAAAAAAAAATCCAATTAAGGGGGAAAGCTGTGTAACATAACGCACACAAAACGCACATGTGGGGCATTGTTGGATTTATATAATGATCGAAATTTGTACCAATTTTCATACAATCTTAAATAGGCAGCTACCTGGATTAACAAATCAATAGCCTCGGGTTATAAGTACCGGACAGGAATATTTTCTTACCTTATGTGTCAATCTTCGGTCATTTCCGTATGTATTCGTTATGTGTCCGTTGCATACGTCATATTTATTTTGCAGACTTAACAAACGGCCCATCAGAATTGTACACGTAGACACGTGACTTTACACAGCCAATCAGAATTGTAAACGTCACAATTATCAAAGCTTTCGTTTTTTATATCTATATTAATAAAACATTCTTACTTGAGCAGCGGAAGATAGAAAGCGTATTATTGCTTGTTGTCGCGGGCGGGGCCCGTTGCGGGCTTCGCATGTTTCTTGTATTTGACAAACATTTTGAAAACGTTTTGTTGTGTTAATAAGCAGAAATAAAACGCAAAGAAATCAGAAATGGACTTTGTCTACGTTTATGTATGTGTTATGGTACACAGCCAATAGTGTACCTAATATATTTTTCAAGCTGAAAAAAATTCAAATGAAACAGCTGAATGATAAGGCCAATCTAGCAGTTAGACGAGGTCAAAATGGTGCTAATAAAATCACTCTGAACAAGTAAGAAGCTCAACATGTTTAGATAACATTTTTAGAAACATCGAAGGCTATTATTTGTTTAAACAACTTCGAAATTCTCCTGCTTACTTAGAATCTAGAAAAAAGATGTTTATGCAATGATGTGACAGTTTTGTTTACCAACATGGTTTTTGTCACTATCATCTGCTGATACTTGATGGATTGATCTTTTGAAAATGTTAGTTACATTAAATCAAAAACTTAGTTATAATGGTGCACAAATAGAAGACCTTACTTGGGAACAAAAGATAAAACTTATCCAGTCAGATCAAGTCCCACGTTCTAGATACTTTGATCACAGTGTGCACGAATTCATTAACACAGTTCTAAAGAGTGAACATCAGCTTTAAGGAAAAGTCACTGATTATTTTTACAGAGTTGAATTTAAGCAACGTGGTTCTCCCCACATTCACATGATTGTTTGGATAGAAGATGCACCAAAATTTGGTATTGATTCAAATGAACGTTTGACTGAATACGTAGACCAGTTTTCAAAATGTTCAAAGAATAATCCAGATGTGGTTAGTTTAGTAGATCTTCAAGTTCACACTCATTCTAGAACATGTAGAAAACGTGAAGACCGCATTTGCCGTTTTGGTTATCCTTTACCCCCTCTTCCTAGAACTATGATCTTGGACCCCCTTGAAATTGATAAAGAAAAGTACTTGAAGATGTATCAAAGTTTTCAGAAAAAAAAAATGATGAGAAAGATGGGTATGATATAAACTATGAAGATTTTTTAAGAAATGTTGTACAAATGAGTGAAGATGATTACATTAAATGTATAAGAAGTTCATTACCCTCATCAAAGGTCTTTTTGAAAAGAAGTCCAAATGAAATCCGAGTGAATCTTTACAATGACATCGTGTAAAAATCATGGAAAGCAAACATTGATATCCTGTTCATATTAGATCCATATGCTTGTGCAATGTACATTGTGTCATATATCAGAAAATCTCAAAGAGGAATGAGGAATTTGTTGCCCGCTGCTGCAAAGAAGCAAGAAATGGTAATTTAAACATAAAGAGACAAGTAAGACATATTGGGAATGCATTTTCAAATAGTGTTGAAGTGAGTGCACAAGAAGCAGTTTATATGGTGCTGCAAATACCGTTGACTAAAAGTACAAGAGATGTTGTATTTATAAATTCTTTAATCCCAGACCAGAGAGTACAATTACTGAAATCAAAGCCAGTACTAGATGAACTGCCTGCAGACTCTGTTGATATATTTTCAGACAGTGCGATCAAAAGATACTCAAAACGCCAAAAAGCTTTAGAAAACTATTGTATGGCTGATTATGTGTCGCAATTAGAAATAATTTATCCGAATGAATATAATGAGAACAGCTATGAACAAGAAAGTGATGATCAAAAGACCGAAGAAACTTCCATAAATGAACATTTTGATAATAGCCAACTCCTCATGAATTTGAAGAATGGCATAAAAATTAAAAGACGAAAGACCCCAAAAGTGATACGGTATGTAAGATTTAACCATAAAACAGATGAAGAAAATAACTATAGAGAACAAATTATGTTGTTTTTTCCTTGGAGAAAAGAAAACATTGACTTACTGCAGGGCTTTGATACATATAAAGAACATTACGAGTCTATGAAGTATAGTATAGACGCTAAAATGTTCACTTTATGAGCATCATGTTGAAGAATTGGACCAAGCAAGAACAATGGCAGAAGCTGATCTTGATGTATTCGATGAAATAGCACCTGGAAATGAACAAGAAGAAGCAGAAACTGCTGAAGAAGAAATCATTGAATCAGAGGAATTTATTTATTTTAATCCAGATAGAGTAACAGAACACAGAGAATATGATATAGGTAATGAAATTGGATGTACTGTCTCTACTTCACAAATTGTAACAAATGAAAATATTTTAGCTGATTAAGAATACAGGGCTCTTGTGAGATCTTTGAACATTAACCAGAAGCAGTTTTACAATCATGTAATTCATTGGATCAAAACCAAAGATGCTCCTTTATATGCATTTCTTTCTGGTGGAGCTGGTGTTGGTAAAAGTGTTGTAATTAGAGCATTGTATCAAACATTGTATTGAATACTCAATCTGAAAGAAGGAGAAAACCCTGATGATGTACGAGTTCTTTTATGTGCATACACAGGCAAAGCTGCATTTAATATCAATAGTTCAACTATCTGTTCAGCATTTAAGCAGAAATACAAGCATTCGGATCAGACATTGACCTGTGATAGTTTGAATACATTTAGAACCAAATACCGGAATCTTTCTGTTGTGATTATAGATGAAATTTCTATGGTAAGCAACACAATGTTGAACTTTATAAATCAAAGACTTCAGGAATTAAAAGGAACAAGAAAACCATTTGGTGGCATAAGTATCATTACTGTTGGAGATTTTTTCCAGCTAAAGCCGGTGAATGGTGATTGGATATTTAATGATCTGACTCGAGATGCCACATCCCTTTCAAATAATTTGTGGAAAGAACATTTCTCATTGTTCGAGTTGACAGAAATTATGAGGCAAAAAGATGATGTAAAATTTGCTGAATTATTAAACAGATTAACAGAGGACGATAGAAAAGTTATTCACCAGTGTAAAATAGATACAAATGCAGAAAATTACCAATTTTACTCACCACATTTGTTTGCTGAAAATTATTACATGCACATGTTCAATGAAACAATCATAAACACTTTGGATTCTCAGAAAGTTCTAATACTATGTCATGATTCTGTTGTTGCCCCAAAATTATCTAAAGAGAAACAGCATGATGCAATTACAAAATTGCCTACTGACCCAAGTAGAACTGCTAAGTTTCATTGTTGATTAAATGTTGTGGTGGGAATGATATATGATCTCACAGTAAATTCAAATACTGAAGATGGCCTTGTAAATGGTGCATCTTGTGTTGTGAAATTTATTGAATACAAGCAGAACCAAACAAATCGTCCAAGTATTAAATGAGTAAAGTTTGATGATATGAAGGTGGGCTTTGAAACTAGAAAAAAAATACATAAATAGAATGCTATATCATGACCAAATAGATCTTTCATGGACTCCAATATTTGATATAGTAAGATCTTTTACATATAATTAAAAAAACTTTTGAAAGAATTCAGTTTCCAATGCAACCTTCAGCAGGACGTTCTGTTCATAGAGCTCAGGGAACTACTCTTGAAAGTGCGGTTATTGATCTCTCCCAAAGAAAACCTCGAAAGGTTCCACACCTGCATTATGTTGCATTGAGTAGAGTGACATCATTAGACAAACTTCAGATTTTGAACTTCAATGAAAACGCCTCAACTGTTGATGAACAGGTTAAAACTGAAATGATAAGATTGCATAATAATGCTCAGCTTGAATTATGTCATGTTCCTTTGGAATCTATTGATTCAAGCCTGCATTTCAAAGTTGCTTTTAATAATTGCAGATCGTTGCATAAACATTTCAATGACATCAAACATGATTATGTTTTTTTATCCTCACACATATTTGCATTAGCTGAAACACGCCTACATGAAGCTGATAATAATATGGATTTCTTTATAGAAGGATATTCATTGCTACGTAATGACCAAGCTTTAATTTGTTTTGGTTGGGCAACCGATTATTTGAGGAAAGTTCATGCGTTTCATGGGCGGACCAAAAACGAGACGCAATTTTTATGTGAAAACAAGCAGCTGTCTCCTGCAGATTCAAAAATTAATTTTTACTGTCCGTCTGAGGTTTTATTGGATAACAATCCTGTGCACTGTGACCTATCAGGTGGTTTAGATCCTGGTATTAAAGACAGAATGATAACTCTTGTAGCCAACAATATTAAAGCGTCTTTATTATACGTTATAGTGTTTTATGGAAAAAAATAAACGTGGAACAGACATTTTCTTAATCGGATTTGAATCCGAAACATTGGTGGAGAAATAGTTAAAATTATACCTTTATTTTATGCGAAATGTAACATAGTTATACACAGAATAAGACTTTATTAAATAAACTTCTATTCATATTATGTGTTTTGTTCTTTGTTTTAAATTCATGACTCTTGTTAGAAGTGTTCTCTACAAATCATGTGTTTTTTGCTCTTTTCGATATTTTTTCCTCAAAATACAGGAACATGAAACATACCTTTTGAAACCATCTAAAATATGTAATTAAGGTCCAAAAATTTGTTTGTTTTCCATTTACCCGACAGATCCTAATTTTTCGTTCCGACACGTTATTTGTTTGGTCATTGGAAATCAAGTTTACGGCGAATTATTCATTATTTGTTTAAATTGATTATTGTTATCAAAAGTATGATCTTTGAATGTTATATAATTAATGTTGCAAACACAGATAGATAAGATAGTTTATTAAAGTCTCATCATCATGTAGCTGGTAAAACATATATAAAATAGCTTTAAAACATAATTCATAAATGCCACTCACAATTGAGTTATAAGAGACTATACATATTATAAAAATACAGTTCAGCATCTATAGCCAAAACTTTATGAACATATTTCACTTCAACAAAGGAGAATGTTGATCAAGTTTTCAACTTCAAATATCGGTTTTAAGTAATACAAAATATATAAGAGTAAGATAAATCTTACATCTAATTGCTATTGATATTATAAAGATCATTTTGCAAATCTAGTGCCAATATAACTTCTTATTCGAGCAGAAAACACATTTAGAAGAACTTGCTTAGTTGGAAATATCTTGCACAGGTAAACAACGTCAAATGAAAAAAAAGTTTCGCTGACCTACCTTCCCTACGTTTTGGCAATGTTAGTGGAAACAAGAAAACTTACTACATGAGTGTGGTCAAATTTCAACATTGAATTGCATTTTGATATGTACGTTAAAATTTATTACCTGATAATTTAATCAAATATCAGAGGGGAAAGAAGTAAAATTATTGAGCAAACTTTCATATATGTTATACAGTTTAATCTAAAGCATATTTTTGTTATCACACTAGCATATAGTTTATGCAGTTTAAAGTAAAACAAAAACAAACAAATTGTCTTTAATTACATATAAAATATATACTGAAGCAAAACATATTAAGCAATTAACGTAATTAAAACATGCATACAATGTAGGCGTAACATAAATAAAATCAAATAGCCCGTTGGCCTCATTTCATTCCCAACATGCTCTTTGAACTGTTCACATATGACTTCTGGTTTTTGTCTGCCACACACAGCCACGTGTCGCTCAGTACTTCGTCTGTACGCATACTCCTTGCACCAATTTTCACACTTGTATTTGTATCCGTTGCCATGAGACTGGCTCATATGTTAGTTAATGTCTCGCCTGCAAGCGAATGTTTGTTGCATACAAAACACGTATGAGGCCCTTTTTACAAGTGGACGACGCGTTAATGTCTTTTCATGCTTAAAACTGTGCTACATGTTTTTACCGCAGACATAGCGAGTTGCGAGTTGTATGTTCATGGATGTTTTTGATATGGAACGAGACTATGGCTTCTGCACGAAAATCTTTCCACAGAAGTTGCAGAAACACTTTTGGCGTTTGTTTGATGTATATGTATATATATATCTGCCCTTGATTTACAACCAATGTGACCTAACAGGGTTTTTTAAGTACCGTCAGTGCATTACAGTTATAGCAGGGTCCCGTTTTGGTGAAATGTTTAATTTCTATTTATGCATACCAAATTTCCTAAGAGTAACCGGTTTGTACTTAATGATATACCGCATTATTAAGGTTTTGCGGAAGGACGGACAGAAAGACGGACGGACGGAGGACAAACCTATTTGCATTTGAGAACTTTGGACTCGGGCCATAGAACTGTTCTGCGTATATATAAGCAAAGGAATTTTAATACATTTCTACACATGGAAATGTAATGTTATAAACATCATAATCACGTAAACAAGTTAATCAACATAAGTGATCTATATTATCTTCATGAGCATTTATCAAGTAAAGAACTTACCTTGTATTCAACTTGTATTTTTAATTCCGATAATAACGTAAGTGTAACGATCCGTCCCTTATATATATACAACAACGGCTAGCTCACCGGACGAATCGTACAGAATGGTTATAATGAATTTTCCTCGTGGCTACCTTGCCAAGTTGATTGGAGACAAACACAAATAACAACGATAATTACACGATACTACACTACTCTAAACAGAACAAATATAATCAAAACCTATCTCCCTAAACTACTACCCTGATTTCTCTCTGATAAAACTCGACCAGGAACCCTCGAATCTTTTACCATGAAACTGTAAGTATGAACTCACATTATACACAAAAATGATGGGCATTTAAACCTTTATCTCAAACATCATACACAAAACCACACACACTAAACCCTATGTACTAAACGCCATGCATGAAACCCTATGCATGAAACACCATGCATGAAACCATAGGTATCAAACCCTATGCATGAAACCATAAGCATGAAACTCTATGCATGAAACGCGGGCAAAAGACAGGTTCCTTATTTTCACACACTGACTGAAAAGACTTCTAATAATGTAGTTCTTGTTAAGACGGTGTCTCAATGACCCAAGTCCTACTACCGAACCACGGGTTTGAAGCCCAGGCTCTCCTAAATGCTGCACGTATCGCAATGATCCGTACAGACACTATAACCAGGATTCCCTTCGTATCAGCCAATAATGTTAAAATAATTCCCCTTCTTTCCGTAATGTGTGTTTTAGGGTATATGTAGTCTTCACGATGTTAACCAAGCGTCAGCTACGTTCAGAGAGAGAGAAATGACTGTCGACCCGCGCTTATATACCCCGAGAATTACTGGGCGATTCCATTATACGGGTCAAGTCTATTTAGACTGGACAGGGAGATCAACTTTCTGGTTGCTAATTGTGTAATTTAATCAACATTCCCTATGTATAAACGTCGATTGGCATGTGAATTACTGTTACAATATATCTAGACATGTTTTGAAAAGAATTTTATATAATTAAATAGCATTTCTAGTATTTTATTTGTCCTAGATCCATTTATAAACAAACGAACAGTCAGTTACTACTTCGCATGATTTATCACCTAAAACAGACTAACAACTGTAACGAATGGTATGATGATAATAAAATATGAATAATTAACACTTACGACTAGATTCTTTGTCCCTGAGTCCATCTTACATAAGTTTTATTTTCAAGAAAAAGTTTCCGTTTTATCCGAATTCTATGTCAGTTATAACTTATATAATGGATTTACGACAATGGTTTACGACAATCAATTTCCGGATTTGAGGTTACAAGCCACCAAGAAAACAGTTAAGTAACTGGCAGCGTTTTCGCTACATTACCCACGCCTCCGGGAACATGCGTCCCGCATGTATTTAAACACACTGGTTTTGACTGTCCTAGCCATTTATTACTTTCAATACAACAATGTGATTCAACAATATGTATGATAAAGCTAAAAGAAATATATATATCATGGCTTCCTGCAAAACGAGATCACAAAAGTTCGCATTCATATATTACGTACGGTGCTGCTTGCATGTACACAATGAATAATTAATAACACTGCGAACCACAAACAGACAGAAAAAAAAATAAACATGAGAATGTTTCAAACATTTTTTCCTTTTAATGTCATCAACAGACAAATATTTTTCTCACTCCTTCTTAATTTGGAACGACACTGTCCCGTCTTTCTCTTTATGTACCTCGATGTCTTTGGGTCTGATTTCCACATCGTGTACCATATCACCCAGGTTGAATTTTATCTCCCCCATTTGACTATTTGCTGAGCACAGCAGTGAAGACTCGAACGTGACCTGGTCCTCCTCCTCTACGGAGACCTTCTGTTGCTTTCGACTTCCGACCATGTTTCTACATACGGCTATCCGTATTGATTTCCTATTGTTTGACGGCTTAAATTCCCCTTCCGTTCTTCGGATACCAGGCAGCTGGGGATGTGTAGGTTTTCTGACAACCCTGCCTACTAGCGGTAGGTCTGTGCTTCCTGTTTCACATTTTTCTTGACTCTCTTTATCACTCTCCGACAACTCCTCTGCTAATTCAATTTCTGATTGTTTATCCCAACTGTCATCTACTTCATCCCTGGCTGCAGTAGACTCACAACTCTTCAGAGTCCAGTCTTCTCCCTTACCATGCACGTTCTTCATATGTTTCTTCAAATACTCCTTCTTCTTGAACTCTTTACCACACGTGTCGCAGGGCAGCCTTTCATTGATCCCGTCACATCTGACCACATGGAGTTCAAAGTTTTGCCCGGCCGGAATCTGCTCTTTGCATCTAGGGCAGATGGGTAGAAGGGGATCTTTTCTTTTGGTTGTCTTTGTGTTGGGCATTTTCTGCAAATAGAAAACGAAATCATTTGACTATACTGGAGGTTTGCGTTTTCTACCGAATCGCGATACATCCTCCGTATCAGAAGATGGCCTGTCATTTTCCTGAATCTCATTTTCCACAAAACACTCATCTTCATCGTCACTTTTTCCCAACCCATCTTCTCCTGAAAGTAGCTGACTTCGACACTTGCGAACCCTATCACAATGTACAACCTGATTGTTCCTATCACTTCCACAGTCTATTTCATAAAGTACATCTGATAGTTTCCCCCTCACATTGAACGGCCCCTTCCAAAATGACGTTAATTAAGAGGAATTTCCAACTCTTTTGACGGAAAAATACACGTAAACCTTATCTCCTACTTCAAAAGTTTCATAGAACGCCCTTCTGTCATGTATTTGTTTTTGCCTCATTATTGCCCGGCCTGTGTTTTGCCTAACAAAGATATGTGCGGATGTTAAGTTTTCCTGTAATTCCCATACCCATGTGTGACTAGGAATATGTCGAATACCTGACGGTAACGCGTAGATCAAATCGAGTGGGGTTTGGACTTCACGACCTAACATAAGAAAGTTTGGGGTCATACCGGTGGTTTCATGCACAGCACTACGATAAGCCATAAGGACATATGGAATATGCTTATCCCAATCACGATGGTTTTCGTCCACAAACGCACTTAACATAGCGACCAATGTCCTATTAAACCGTTCGACCATACCATCTGACTGGGGGTGGTAAGGAGTGGTCCTGGTTTTCTCTATTGCTAATAATAGACACATCTCTTGAAACAGACTACTCTCAAACTGACTACCTTGATCAGAGTGTATTGACCGTGGTATCCCAAACCTAGTAACTACCTCTTCCACAAGAATTTTGGCAACAGTAGCTGCCTGCATATTTCTCATTGCAAAACATTCAGTCCATTTGGTGAAATAATCACCAATAACTAGTATGTATCGATTACCATCTTCCGTTTCCGGTAGTTCTCCGAGAATGTCAATCGCTATACGTTCCATCGGGTAACCCGAACGTACGATTTGCATTGGTGCTTGTTAAGTTTGTGTTGGCCCTTTCCTCTTTGAACAGGTTTCACATCCAGCAACGTATATTTTAACGTCTTTTCGATAACCAGGCCAGTAAAACCCTCGCTGTATCTTCTCAAACGTCTTCTTAAACCCAAGATGACCTGCGGTCCGATCGTCATGTGCTGTTTGAATGACTGTTCTCCTTTCTTTAAAAGGTACCACAATTTGATGTCTGACCTTCTTTGTCGCGTACTCAGTTTGTCGTCTGACTAACAGCCCATTATAGATTTCCAAGAGTTCAAACTGATTCCACAGGTTCTTGACAAAGTAGCTTTCTCGTCCAATGTCCTGGAGTGGAGGTTTTCTGTTTTCAGAAAAACCAAGTCCTGACATAAATGATATCGTTGTCGCTAGTCTGCAATATAACCATGTCCCTTGATTCTATTTGCAGAACGTGTATATTCGCTTCATCCTTACACGTCGGTTGAACCTTATCATCTAATTCTGAGGATTTCTCTACATCCGTCAAACCGCACTGTCTGCATGGTATGCGACTCATACCATCGGCATTTCAATGGAGTCGACCCGGTCTATGTTCGATCTTCATTTGATAAGTTGAAAGGATTTCCAACCATCGTGCTACCTGGCCTTCCGGGTTTTTAAACTTGGTCAACCACCTTAGCGACCCATGATCTGTTCTGATGAGAAATTCCTTTCCGTAAAGATAATGACGAAAATGCTTCACGAAATGAACTACATCAAGCATCTCTTTCCTCGTCACACAATATTGTCTTTCAGATTTGGTCAGTGTCCTGCTAGCATACGCCACAACCCTTTCTAGTCCATTAATGTTCTGACTGAGAACAGCCCCTATTGCAAGATCGCTTGCGACTGTGTCTAGTACGAATGGTTTGGAGAAATCCGGATGTGCCAAAACAGGTGCAGTAGCAAGCATCCTTTTCAACTCACTGAATGCCTTCTCGCAATCAGAAGTCCAAACAAAACGTATGCCTTTTTCAGTCAATCGGTGGAGCGGCTTGGCTATGTGCGAATAATTTTCCACAAATCGGCGGTAATATCCGCAGGTGCCCAGAAAAGATCGCACTTCAGTGACGTTTACAGGTGTCGGCCGTTGCTTTATGCATTCGGTTTTCTTTGGGTCAGTAGACACCCCTTCTTCACTTATAACATGACCCAAATATTCAACTTGTCTTTTGAAAAGCTGGCATTTTCGTGGCTTGAGTTTCAACCCTGATGCCGCAAGCCTCTCGAGAACAAGATCAAGGTTTTGAACCATGTCGTCAAATGATCTCCCCATGACAATGATATCGTCTAAGTACAAAAGACAAATTTTCCAGTGCAACCCTGATAGAACGGTTTCCAATAACCGTTCAAACGTTGCCGGGGCATTGCCAAGTCCAAACGGCATAACATTAAATTCAAACAAACCATGTCGAGTGTTAAAAGCCGTTTTGTTCTTATCTTGATTTTCTACTTCAACCTGCCAGTATCCTGAACTGAGGTCTAAACACGAAAACCATTTGAAACCAGAGAGATGTTACAGAGTCTCGTCGATTCTTGGTAGTGGATAAGCGTCTTTTTCTGTCACATCGTTCAAACGTCGGTAATCGACACATAACCGACGCGATCCATCCTTTTTGTGCACCAAGACGATTCCAGTAGCCCAGGGACTTGAGAAAGGCTGGATAATCTCATCTTTTAACATCTGTTTGATCTGGCATTCTACTTCTTCCTGCATATGCACAGGGATGCGTCGTGGTGGTTGTTTAATTGGCTTTGCATCACCAGTCGATATTCCATGTTTTATAATCCCTGTTCTTCCAAGGTCACTGTCATGTACAGAGAATATGTTGGCATATTTGAATAACAGGTCATGGAAATGTTTCTTCTCTCTCGTATCCATCCCATCTGTGGATCTTTCATACAGATCTTCCATGTGGATAGGTAGGCCAGACGTCGTGCCAACAGAGTCGTTCTGTTCCGTTACTCTCTCTATGCTACTTATTGTCGCAACGTTTGCCTCAGGGTATAAAACTTTTTCTGTGGTGGAGAAATTTGCAATACGTAATGGCACAGTTTTGCCAGCTTTTACTAAAGCTCGTGCTACTAAACCTCTATCAAAATTCAGTGACTTTTCGTTGGTTCAATAATTTCAATTCCCAGAAAGTTTACTCTTGGGTCAGATACTCTACCCTCTGTGATAATTTCCGAACCAGGTGGTATGGTCACTTTTTCTGAAAGTGTCACACGGTAACAACCGAACCGACCATGACATTGTAAGGCAACAGTTTTTTTAGAACAGTCATGGTTCTGTTACGAACGTTCACCACAGACTTGTATGTTTCTTGAAAATCTAGGCCTAGGATTACATCTTCATCTAGGTCAGTCACAAACAATGTCAAAGGACACTTCCTGTCTTCAATCATCAAAACAAGTTCGACCGAACCCATGCTGTCCATGTTATTTCAAGAGGCAGAAAGAACAGACAGTGTAGATGGGGACAGATGATGGTTTGACTCTATGACATGCCAGACGTTTTTGGATACGAGTGACACCGTTGCCCAAGTGTCTATTAGACAACTTACGTCCATGCCATCAACTAAAGCTTTTGCGAATAACCCGGCTGTTCCGCAACCGGACCCATTAACTCTAAAAGTAGCTGGTTTCTCATCTGATGACTGGCTAGACCTTTTTTTAATTCGGTCTTTAACCACTGGACATCTTGATCTTAAGTGTTTGTCAGACCCACATTCAAAACATAACCTCTTTTTCTGTGGTGGACTGTCCCTTTTTCGATTTTCAAAGTCACGTTTTGTGTCAGCCGACGATGCGGATTTCCATACTCTTTCGTTTTGTTGATAAGAAACGGGTGGTCGATATCTTGCCCGCTGCGATTGGAAATCCTTGACCATTCCCTCCATTTTAGTTATCAAAGATTGTAGGTTTGATAATTCGGGGGTCGGTTCTGGACGATCAGCCGTTGTGACCCTCACTTGTTCCTGTTGCCTTCTCTCTGTACAAAAGAATGCCTCAAGTTCCACAGCATGCCTGACTGCGTCATTAAGATTAGTAGGTCGGGCCTGTTTAACTTTAAGACGGAGATCCGAATTGACCAGAGAATCAATAAACTGCTCCTTAGCAAGGGTATCACGGACTTCCGTAGGAGCACTTGGGTAGGCAAGGTTCGCCAATCTTCGTATATCCTGACCAAGCTCAGCCAAGGTTTCTGATGCTCGTTGTCTCCGGTCTCGTAACTGAACACGAGTAATTCATCTTTACCTGATATAACAAAATGGAGATGTTTACTTTAAAAGTCTCTTTTGTCTTCTGGATATCTCATTGAGCCTAGATAAAAAAAACAGCAGTGTATACAATGGCGCATTTGTTAATAAGGTAAATAACTCTGTAATCAAGTGCGTTTCAAATATTGCAATGTTTATACTGTTATTCGACTTCACATAGAGATGAGCACATAAATGAAATTCATAACCATACTAAGTGATGAACATATACACAGCAATTTAAGGGATTCGGTAATTTGCTTTCTATATTTAAAGCGGGTATATACGATTTTTTATATGTGTTTAATTGTAATATATTGATGAAATATATTATAATAACACAAAATAGGCAAGAAACATTATACATTAAAGCCGAATTTCATAAAATGCAGCAAAGACAAATTAGCGCCCCAAGCCGATTGTGACGTACATATTTTCCTACAATAACCGAAGCATTCGTCTTTGTATTAGGATCGGAGTTAGTGTTCATGTGTCGTATGAATAGATATCGTTGCAGGAATTCAAATAAACCGTTAAACTAAGTTTAGATTCACATCGTACATGTATGGTATACATGCTGGCGAATTCGGCTGTACAGCCGTTTTCAATTTTAGAATTAAATATCTTGCTTATTTCGCATTTTTCGACACATGTTCTTCTTAACTTTTATTTTACTTTATATTGAAATATATATATATAAGTTTTTTTACACATTTTATATAAATTCATAAATATTTGACAAAATCGTATATACCCGCTTTAACAATATATTTATTTAATGAAATGCAGAGTGATTCCTCAAGTCACCAGCACCAGATTTCGAACATGAGCCAGTCTGGATCAAATGTAGATTGAGTAACAATCAGACGGACAAGGACGGACGGACAGACAGAGGGACAGACATACATACACAGAGAAAGACAGATTGACAGACAGACAGACAGACACAGAGACCGACAGACAAAGAGACAGACTTCAAGACTCAATTATCCGTCTGTTTTATTTCACATCAGCTCCACAACAATAAATTGCGACCACAACATGTGCTTGCGACCACAACATTTTCAAAACAACGGGTACAACGCCTTCTTTTCAGAAGAGGCTACGATATTTTTTGTAGCCGAGCATAGTTATTAGAAAAACGAATACTAGTATACAATTTGATTTTCTGTACAAAAATGTAATGATTTCGTAAAAATATGCGACTTGTTATTTGTCAACATCACATGAACACACTTTTGTAAAGTCCTTGAGGTTAGGACATCGGATTTTTATCAAGAATTTTGCCAGAATAGTAAACAATATTAATATTGGTATCGAATAGCATTCCCCGATTTTTAAATTAAGGTATGTATGTCTTCGGGAAACGTAAAAAACAAAAGCGTACTCACCGTTTGCATCCATCTTTTGAAATTGCCACCACAACGGAAGCTGCATTGCGACATTTGCGCACACAACACGAGCGTTATGGTCGCAATGATTCCACCCCGTGTTAGACCTCCACATGGATTAGCAGTCTACCTAAGAAATGACATAATTATTTCATCTGAAAAACATTTCAGCTCTCCTACTTTGGAATTCATTTTTTTAAATGTTATCGTTGAAATGGATGAAAAGCAAATTGTTATATTGTATATATCACCAAAAAATGTCAGATAAAGATTTCAAGCTTGCACTTGAGAAAGAGCTGTTTTCACATGTGAACCTATCTACACCATTGTTCATTATTGAAGATTTCAATATTGATGTTTCAAATGGTCATGTCGATATTATTCAACACCTATGTAGCAAATTAAAATGCAGGTAAATCTTGGATAAACCAACTACTGACAATTCAACAGCTATAGATCTTATATTTTTTCAACGCTGATGTTTCAGGTGGTACAGTAGAATGCTACTGGTCAGATCACAAAATAGTGTATTGCTATGAGTAACACCCGCTTGGATGATTGCAATACCAGCTTCATCAATGAAGCTGGTATTGTGTGGTGCTCTTTTTTTGGTGGGTGGGCACCAATTTAATTTTTTACCGAGGCTGTTTTCGGAGAAAACCCGAGCTATTGTCAAAGCCAGCTCAACGTCCGCCGTCCGCCGTCCGCTATCCGCCGAAGGCGTCGTGCTAAAACCTTAACGTTGGCCATAACTTTTTAAATATTGAAGATAGCACCTTGATTTTTGGCATGCATGTGTATCTCATGGAGCTGCACATTTTGAGTGGTAAAATTTCAAGGTGAACATAATCCTTCAAGGTCTAGGGTCGAAAAAAAATAAAGTCAACGGAAGTAATAAGCTTTAAATGGACATTGTTATCTGACCTGCCCAGGTATATATTTTTGTTAAATAAATCAAAGCGGCGCAGTAGGCGGCATTGTGTTTCTGACAAACACATTGTGGTAAAAGGTCAAGGTCAAGGTCATCCTTTACGGTCTACGGTCAAAAAATACAAATTTAAGGGAAGTAATAAGCTTTAAAAAGGGAGATAATTATTCAAAATTGAACATAGCCACTTTATATATTTGGCATGCATGTGTATCTCATGGAGCTGCACAATTCGAAAGGTCAACCACAGTCACGGTAGTGGCTTTTTATTATTTGCTACCAAAAATAGAGATTGGTTAGAGACAATTATTTTCAAGGGAAGTAATTAATACAAGGGCTGTTTGTAAAACATGCATGCCCCCCATATGGGCTCTCAGTTGTAGTGACAACCATTTTGTAAATATGTTTTTTGTCACTGTGACCTTGACCTAGTGACCTGAAAATCAATAGGGGTCATCTGCGAGTCATGATCAATGTACCAATGAAGTTTCATGATCCTAGCCATAAGCTTTCTTGAGTTATCATCAGGAAACCATTTTACTATTTCGGGTCACTGTGACCTTGACCTTTGACCTAGTGACCTGAAAATCAATAGGGGTCATCTGCCAGTCGTGATCAATGTACCTATCAAGTTTCATGATCCTAGGCATAAGCGTTCTTGAGTTATCATCCGGAAACCATTTTACTATTTCGGGTCACAGTGACCTTGACCTTTGATCTAGTGACCTGAAAATCAATAGGGGTCATCTGCGAGTCATGATCAATGTACCTATCAAGTTTCATGATCCTAGGCATTAGCGGTCTTGAGTTATCATCCGGAAACCATTTTACTATTTCGGGTCACCGTGACCTTGACCTTTGACCTAGTGATCTGAAAATCAATAGGGGTCATATGCTAGTCATGATCAATCTACCTATCAAGTTTCATGATCCTAGGCATAAGCGTTCTTGAATTATCATCCGGTAACCATTGTTCTATTTCGGATCACCGTGACCTTGACCTTTGACCTAGTGACCTGAAAATCAATAGAGGTCATCTGCTAGTCATAATAAATCTTCCTATCAAGTTTCGTGATCCTAGGCATAAGCGTTCTTGAGTTATCATCCAAAAACCATTTTACTATTTCGGGTCACCGTGACCTTGACCTTTGACCTAGTGACCTCAAAATCAATAGGGGTCATCTGCGAGCCATGATCAAAGTACCTATGAAGTTTCATGATCCTAGGCCCAAGCGTTCTTGAGTTATCGTCTGACAACCACCTGGTGGACGGACCGACAGACCGACAGACCGACCGACAGACCGACATGAGCAAAGCAATATACCCCCTCTTCTTCGAAGGGGGGCATAATAATTATAAATCTCATATTATATATTTCCTTACCAAGAATTGAAGTTCTTTTCACGGTTACTATACAGATTTATTATTTTGATTATTTATAACTCAAATGATTAATTTGTCAAAGGTTTTTTAAATGATATAATTATAATTTCTTTGATGTTCATTACATACCTGTGGACTTATGTACATAGATACATGAAAAACTCTGGCTATGATCTCTTTTAAACCACAGGCCTTGGTGGTCAGTGATGTCTGACATGGTCATAATTGACTGTGAGACCCCCCCCCCCCCCACACCAGATTGGATTGGACAAAATTCAAGGGAAGTAATAAGCTTAAAAGGGAGATTAGCAATTTTATTTCAAAGCGGCGCAATAGGGGGCATTGTGTTTCTGACGAACACATCTCTTGATATAATTATCATTTCTTACCTGTTTTAATTTGTGAATCCTAGTTTTCATTAAATACCAGTGGACTAATGTCCATATATACATGATGAACTCTGGCTATGATCTCTTTGATAAACCACAGGCCTTGGTTGTCAGTGATGTCTGACTTGGTCATTTTTAACTGTCTACAGACCTCCCCCCCCCCCCGGTTGGATTGGACAAAATCCAATGGAAGTAATAAAGCTTTAAAGGGAGATGATGTCTATACCTGCCAAATGATAAAAAGAAAATTTATTTCAAAGTGGCGCAGTAGGGGACATTTTGTTTCTGACAAACACATCTCTTGTAGGGTATCTAGGTCAAAGGTCAAGATCACTGTGACCTCTAAAAAAAATCTGACAGGCTTTCGCAGCCGAGCGTGGCACCCGTTATGCGGTGCTCTTGTCTTCCCTATTGTTTTTTCTTCATTATTTAACGTATTGTGCATTTTCAGCTCACCTGCTCAAAGTGAGCAATTGGGGTGGACCACTTTTGGTCATCTGTTGTCTGTGCCTGTGTGCAACCGTCTGTGGGTATGCCAGGCATCAACATCCTGATTTAAACAACATCTACTTCTGAACCATTGGGACAATATTGCTTAAACCTGGCCAAATGTTCCTGGCATAAAGATCTTTCAAACTTTTTTTTAAAGAATTACATTCCATGCTGAAATTCATTTTTTTTGTCTGAAACCGCAAGGGCTAGAGATTAGATATTTGGCAAGAAACATCATCTACGGTAGTTGGACGATGCCAAGTTTGCTCTAATTATTGCGGCGAAGTCAAAATTGGCCCAGCCCATGGGGTTCATCAGGTTTCTGTGGTGAAAAATCTTCGTCTTTGACACTGCAAGGGGTAGAGCTGAGATATTTGATGTGAAACTTTGCCTAATGGAATTTTACCAAGTTTGTTCTAAATATTGCCCCGATGTCAAAATTGGCCCCTCCCGGGGTAGGACGCGGGGGCGGGGGAGAAAGGGGGAAGGGGGAGTAAGGAGTTTTCTCTGTAAGTATATGTAGCAAAATTTTAAAAATTCTTCTAGTCCAAAATAGCAAAGTTTACTGCTTTGATATTTAGGGTTGAGTTAGTGATCCTCTACAAAGTTTGTTCAAATGATGTCCACATGATGAAAATTGGCCCTCTCCCTGGGGTCAGCATTTTTCTTTTTTTTTCCTTTATGTTTTATCCAGGGTGTAGATATTTTGCCCATTAGTACTTCGTTAATGGCATGTCTTAGAATTTCAGTTGATATTGCAAGGTTACTCAGGTGAGTGATTAAAGGCCATCATAGTTCTCTTTTTATGATGCTTATTTCTTAAAACTATTTTTTTTTCCTGACCCCTATACCTCTTAATTTTATATGATTCACTTTTTACCAAGCTAGACTGTGTTAGAATGCCAGTTGTCCCAGCAAATAGCATTGTACTGTATTGTTGCAATAAAGGAAACTACTTTTGAACTGAATACCAATCCATCAGTTATGGGTTTAAAGTTAAGATTTGTTAATATTTTAGGTCAAACTTGGAGATTTTTGTGATTAGTATTTGAGCTAATGCATTATAAATATTTTCATTAATCATAAGTTTTTCTGTTAAGTAGATTTGTTAATAGAAAATTATTTTTTGATTGTTTACCGTATTTTTACACTGACTGTTGTAAAACATGTTTTTAATTTGCACATATACATGTACTTGTGTTTCTTATGTTTTAAACATATCATTATTAAGTGCAGAAGAAATCTTATGAATAACGCTTACTCTGAATACTTTCAGATTATTTGTTTTAATTAATGTGTTAAAAAATGTGTTAAATAATTGCCAAATCTAGTGTCTCTTGGCTCTCTAGACTGTTATTATAATTCAATGTTCTGATTTTAAATGCAAAGTTTATGTATTGAAATTGTATATTCTCAAAGCATTCATTCTTTGATATTTTTTATCTTGAAAAAAACAAACCTATATGTATTTCTTTAATTTGCATAAAAACCCATAAAATTGACTTAGGAAATATTGTATTTCTTATTTTTTGTTGGTGATTATTTTTTTATGCCAGCACTTTGCCTACTTTTATCAGGGGTATAAACTACTTCCTGCTTTTATATAGATCTTTGTTGTGAATCCTGCGCATGAATTTCTATTTTGCTATTGACTTGTACTTTACTTTTATTGCCAAAGCAATATAATTTCATTTATATCATGTAATTTTTTTATTTGTGACTTGTTAGTTACTAAGAAAGGAACAGCTTTACATTTCTGATATATGTTTCATACGATTCCGGATCCTGGGCTTTCCGGGTCCCGGATCCTGAGATTATACCTGACCCGATTACACCTGAAGCTCATTAATTATTCCCCGCGCTCTGTCAACCAGCAGCATCATCGCAGAATCTTGCACCATTCGAGGAATTTCCTGGCAGCCGCTATGTCCAAACGAAAATTCGAAGCATTAAGCAAAGACCATGCTTCTGAAATAATGTACGTACAGTATACAAGTGATTTAAAACAATCCAAAAAAAAATGCTTCAAGATAAAGCAGTGAATGCATACTGGACAACTAAGATCAATGGTTCCTTGACGATGTATTCAAATCTTACGTGCTTGTGTGATGAAGTATTCAGACAAGGGAGGGTGCTACCTATTTTTTTCTCCAGATTTCACAGCTAAGGACTCAGACCGTATGAAAGTTAAACTGCGGCTTAAAACCGGTACTTACTACTTACAATCTACACGTAAAAACTTCAATCAATACGGCATCGATCAGACATGTCAATTGTGTCAACAAGAAATAGAAACAACCAGTCATTTCCTCCTCGAGTATTCATTATTGGACAATGTAAGACAATCTGTATTACCAGACATCGCACACCATTGGACAAATATCTCAAATAGTGATTTTAGCATATTAGATGCTGCTACTAAAACTCAAGCGAGCGTAAACTGTTGGCCACTATTAGGTCCCTTTCTTAGGACACCAAGAAATCCTGAACTTTATGTGTTCGAAAAGCACTGTAGCCGTCTGCTATTTGGTCTTGATTGCGCTAGAAAGGTTTTGTTGTCTGGCTTGGCACGGCAATTACCCTCCCATACCAGTAGATCTTCCTCTAAGCAGAAAATTACCAAGAAAATATCCTGAACAGAAAAAGCGTTAATAAAATTCTACACAAAATAACAATATTGTTATCTTAGTGTGAATATTGTGCTTACGCATTAATTGTGTACAATATATTGGTGGACGGTGTCAACAATATTACAACTCTACATGCACCTGCATGGTTCTCCTACGAAGAAGGGAAAAGAAGATACAAAATACTTTGACGGATTCCAGCAGACGTCGGATTGTGACTTCCTACGTTACATAAGCTTCAGGTAATTATCAATTAAGTATTAACGATTGTTTATTCTTTATACTTATCCACGAAAACTTGAATAAATATTGATTACTTTTGACTGGAGTTATGCAAAGATTTGTATCTCTGTCTTAAACTCTTACGTTGTCGGGTCGTTTCGCCCCTTGCGCCTGTTCACCATTCTGTCATTTCGCCCTGTACTTAGTTCTGCATTATGATATTGTACAATACAATACATTAATTTAGGGTCGGCAAGAAATGGTAACAACAAAACCTGTCTTTTAACCGCCTACCCTAAAGATTTTTTTTTATTTCCAAATCCGCATCCGAATTTTATGTCCGAAATTTACGCAACTGCAAAACTTATAGCACCATTGAAATGGATCTTCATGATATATTTTTTTGTATTTGTGTTTTAATGTATGATTTGTGCGTGGAACATTGTGTCCTATGGAATTATTTTTACTTAACTACGAAAATCTTTTATTTCTTTCAGTGAACAATAAATGTGAAAGTTTTTGATTTTGAAGATGAAGTTGAAATACGGAATATGGACCCAGAAGACTAAGAACGGGTATTATTGCGCATGACAACAAGGTTATCAAATTGCCCCTTTAAGAAACTAATATCGACAAAGTTAAACCTGGTCAGTCTTACAGTGTGCAGAACTTACTTACTTCGACGTTTGCTGGACACATGCAAGTTGGAACAACACATGATACAAAATTTGTCCCCATAACAGACCTACGAGAAGTATGTTCACAAGAAGTGCACAACGTACCAACTTGTGAAGTTACGAGAACTATTTCATGCAAATGTTTGCATTGTATGAAACCAATTGAAATGGTTTAAGATCTACCACAGTTGATCAAATGCTCACATTGCAAGAGTAAGCAAAAGAAAGCTAGTTTAGTTACCTCAAGAATGCTAAATTTTCAGTTGTGCAGTGAGGAAGGTCGTCTCAGTAATTTTGTAGCCTTCAAAGATGCTTGACAGAAATTATAATTTTTTAGATAGAGGATGCACCATTACTTGCCAACAAAGTTACTGTTACCCATTTCGAAGAAATGATATAGTAAAAGAACTGAAGATTCAGAGCGAAAACTGAAAATTTGATCACTCAAGACATGAATAAGTGCTTTATCATTATAAGCCACATCTTGTTGAGTAGAATTCAGTCCAGTACTCAAACTAACGCCTGTATACCAGGAATTAGGAATCAATTAAGACTTTTAAAGTTGCCTCCTATGTCGCCTAACCCTAATTGTGTACTTAAATATTCCTTTGGTGTAAAAAGTGATATTGTGTTTTCTTTATTTTTTTTATTGACAATACCTTTACTATTGTCTGTTGAAATTGAACATGCATAATACATACATGTACTAGTGTTTCAAACTTAAAATGCCTTTGAAAAAAATTGATAATGCATCATTATTTTGTTATCTTGTATAGTATACCAAAATATTCATTTATGCATTCAAGTGGCAAAGATTTCATGAGACTATTTATAAGATCTTGTTTTGGTTTATTAACTGATTGAAAAATCAAGTTTAGTTTTCTTGTCAATGCCAGTGATACCATTTTTAGTTCAACTGTTAGGTGAAAAAATTGTTCCATAGCTAATTTGCATAATATATAACATCAGTCTGTTTGTGTTCTTTATTTATTTTATGTTATAACATAAATGTACTGATCCTTTTTTTCATGTGTTGCTTTTGTTCATACTGTTTTGTTCACACTTGCTGTTTCAGGCATATCTGATTGTGCATCTTTTTGCATAACATTCTCATAGCTTCAGATGTAAATGTCATGGCTTTCTTTGCTCTTTTGAATATAATAACCAGTTTCTTGCTTTCAGTATCTCAAGTAGTGTATTCATTCTGACATAAGTATGTAAAGTATCTATAAATCATAATATACTTAAATAAAAATACAAAAATCATCTTACAGTGCAACAATTGTTGTTCAGTTCATACATTAAAAGTTTTTCATCTAGTAAGTGTTTTTCTTGTCAACTATGAAAAGTGTTTGCTTTGAAACTTTAATACTTGAAATTTATTTACATTATATCAAAATCAAGTTAAGTTTTGGTTACAATCTCATGTATGGTAATAGCGTTATGGTCCTCTAAATTGTCACTTTTTAGTTTAAAAAAAAATACAATTATGTTATTATTGCTAGTAACACTAGTAACACCATAAAATCATTTTAGCACATTTGAAAACCACAATGACTACAATTGATAGACTGAAAACAAACTTATTTCTCAGAATTTAATACTGTATCATCTGTAATTTATTTAGTCAAACATTGACATTACCAAATTGTCACAATAAAAATACTGCCTGTTTCCTCATAAACACTGACAGAATAGTTTCTTGATATTTGTCTTAAGACTGCATCTAGTGAACTGAAAAGGTAATTTGAAGCTCATTTGCTTTCATATGTAAATATGTATTGTATTTTCATGATAGTTACATGTGTACTTTTTAATATGTATGTTTGTTTTGATGTTTTTCATGCCTTAACCTTGAATGTATCATGCACGATTACTTTTTGAATGTATTTCTACAAGTGTTCTTCCAAATGACTGACTATGTCTTACATATAACATTGACCCTTGAAACTTCCCAGCTGATTTTTGTCCCATTCTAATTTTTGCTATTAAGGACTACACATTTAGTGTATACCCGTCAGCAAAATTGGGATCCCGCAATAAATAGAAAAACATTATTTTTTTTATGTAACTTCAAATATGAATAAATGATTATTTGGATATTATAAACTGGAAGTATTATAGTTTCACCCTTGGAGGGTGGTGGGAGGCGTCCACAGCAGTGTCCGCTATCTAATTCAAATATTTTTCTTCCGATCTTCACCAAACTTGGTCAGAAGTTGTGTATAGACAATATCTAGGTCAAGTTTGAATATGGGTCATGCCGGGTCAAAAACTATATCATGGGGTCACTTAATGCATTTCAAGGATTAAACATTGTGTCTGCTCTTTTATTGAAGTAGTTTTCATCTGATCTTCACCAAATTTGGTCAAAAGTTGTGTCTAGAGGATATGAAGGTCAAGTTAATGCAGGTCAAAAACTAGGCCACGAGGTCACTTAAAGCAATTTAAGCATTAAGCATGGTGTCCGCTCTCTAATTGAAGTAGTTTTCATCCAATCTTCACCTAATTAGGTCAGAAGTTGTGTCTAGATGATATGTAGGTCAAGTACGAATATGGGTCATGCCGGGTCAAAAAACTAGGTCACGAGGTCATTTCAAGCATTTGGCATGCACGTGTATCTTATGGAGCTGCATATTTTGAGTGGTGAAAGGTCAAGGTCATCCTACAAGGTCAAAGGTCAAATTTATAGCTTCAAAGCCGCGCAGAAGGGGACATAGTATTTCTGACAAACACATATCTTGTTTTATAAGATATATTATGTTTTTGTATTTGTTTGAGTGTAAGGAACACTTTTAAAACGTTATCATGTTTTACATTGTCTTAAATATTGATATGAGTTCATACAGTTAAAGTTTGCATAAACAAAGCACTATTTCTTTTTAATAAGGTCACATATTGTGTCAGATGTTGTTCTTTACATTATGTTGAAGTATGTTGTTTAAAGCAGTAGAGGACTATTTACTTTCCCAGTTCTGTGTGTATTTACAGTTTGTTTGGTATTGTTTTTATTAGGCAAGTTTAATAAAAATGTTATTAATAAGTTTGAGTTTGTTTTGTTTTACCACACTTTTGTTAGTAAGGGACCTCTGTATTGCAATTCAGGGTTAGACTTGAAGATGAAATGTAAATATAAAGCACTGAATTACAAAATAATAGCTGTTGTCAGCTATTTAACCCTTTCCTACTTAGAAGCCAAACAGCATAAAGCCAGGAACTCGCAGTCTGTTCAGGTTTTACGCTGTTTGCTACTCACCAGTATATGAGGGTTGGAAAGGAAGCCTTTAAAACTTAAATATAGCCAGAAAGGTCTTTAATAAAATGTAACTTACTAAGGGACTACAAATGCGTGAAAATATGTATCTAAGTGGTAAAGGGTTTAGTTTAGCATGCATTGAAGGACTTTAAAATATGTTTTACTTTGTATGTGAGATGGTGTGTTCCAGGCAAGAACCATGCGCCAACCTTCAAGGTCAAACTATAAAATTTAAATAAGGACTTAATTAAGGTCCTGTCTGTTAGATAGCGGGACCATTTAAAAAAATGTTACACTTATGATTACCTATAGTTTTGACATACATGCACACGTGGACACTTTCACTGACAATATCAAAACTTAGTTTAGCCCTCTTGTTTTATATTGTCGACCAGAGCCATTCTAGAAGTACTATATAACCATGCAATATATGTGACTTGAATATTGAAAATGTCTTGAATAAAACATTATTAAACATAAATACAATCTTATTGTCTATTTGTTCTTGTTTTTATGCCCCCGGTAGGGTGGCATATAGCAGTCGCACTGTCCCTCCGTCCGTCCGTCTGTCCTTTCCGTCTGTCTGTCACACTTTTGCGTTTAGGTTTCGAAAAATAAAAGCTCATAACTTCTATGTCCCTTCAGATGTTATCTTCATATTTGGTATGCATGTGTATCTGGACAAGACCTTTCCATACGCACACAAATTTTGACCCCCTTGACCTTGAACTTAGGGTCCGCATTTAGGTTTTGAAATCTGCGTTTAGGTTTCAAAAAAGCATTTTTCGGGGGCATATGTCTTCCGATGGAGACAGCTCTTGTTTTAATGTCGACTGCATACATTTTAGTTTACAGATACACATGTAGTATGTAAGGGTTAATGCTGGTGGTAAGTAATTTCCCTTCACTGGAGAATGTTTTAAATGTCTGGACATTGTTGCAAGCTCGCATGTCAGAATATGTAAGTCACAATTGAAAAAAGACGAACACACGTTTTAATCTGAAACTGAACTGTAGCAGATAGTATCATATAAACCGGTACTTACATGCATACAATCTATGTTCATCTAATTGAAAACAATACTTTTACAATGAATCGATGCCACGTGGTGACCGTTGTAATTATTTCTAGAACTTAAATTACAAGTGTAAATCTCTCACATAATTTAAATACACCCATTTAATGCTTTATTTGATAGATTTTGGACGGACCGCAGAGATGGTAGCAGGATAAGATCCCCCCCCCCAGACGTTACTGTGCAAACTGCACCACAAGAAAATACTCTGCAAACATCCACATCTTACTGTACTTGTGCGTTTTATACAGTTGGGCTCGTGGTTCTGGCACGCAGTGCTAGTAGTATCACAATACCTTAAACATGGAATAGGCCCATGAAAAAATACTGGACTTTGTCACAGCTTGTTAAAAAAAATTACCGATTTATCATGCAGATGTGGCCGTCAACACTCTTCCCACTTCAACAGTAACGACACAGCGAAAACATTAGTGTATTTTTTTTGGCTGAAAGTTGTTTTAATATATGAACTCTCCATTCCAGTTATTTTCTTTCGAAAGGCGGCATGGTGCACAAGACACTATGATCACGACATGAATTGTGCACATGTATTTCCAGACTTAGAAAGCTAATTTGTGTAATGATAAAAACAGTTTATGTTTCATTTCCATAATCCGCATACATTTTATGACAACGAATGGCATTTTAATCGATCTCTTTCAATGGATTAATTGTATCATTCGCCCCGTTAGCCAGTGATTTATATTATTTTGTGGGGTCTTTTATTTTTTCGACTGTTGGTAAAAAGTTGACTCCAGTCCACAATGCCTCCATATAAGTACGTCATTGGGTTAAGTTGTAAATGCAAAAACTATCCATACAAACACGTGGTACCAAGTCAATTATATGCAAGTTCTCCCGGTAGTAATGACAACGTCTCTCCTTAATCAAGATGTAGCTTATTATTATTCCATCCAACATCTGTTTAACCCATTTACAAATTACATCGGCTTAAATTTAATACGTTACCTTTTCCGTTTGATGGTGGAACCAGCTCACCTTCACAATCTAAAAAGACATGGTTAGCGTGACCCGCATAGAGCGTAACACTGTCGTCTTGACCTTAGTTCATTAATCAAAGCCACCACGTTAATTAAATATGTAAAAATGTTTAACCCGTGTAACTCAATGTCTTACGGGCTAATTGTTTTGTGAGAATTGTCAGCCCATCTTCTGTCGTTTACATATGTAATATGAGAACGTTGATTTATTTTATTATGTAAAGTTGTGCCTTCTAATGTCGCTGTGTGTGTGTTTTTTAGTGTATATATACCGGTAGATAATATATATCTCTATATATATAACGGTTTATGAAACACTATAAACTCATCCAGGATAGAAATTATTGCTTTATATATACATATATGTATTTGTTATTTTTTCCGACATATGAGTAATTTAAGTATAGATAAATTATTGCTACTCTCCGCTTGCCGTTAATTAAAGGCAAGTGATCCGTCGCCTATACAACATAGGACGATAGATACAACAAAAAGCGGTAACCGCATTGAAACGGTTAATACAAAGACAGTTAAAATGTACTGTAATATATTGATAGAAAATCCTTTGACAGATAAATGCATTTTGATGTATTCTATTTACTCTCTATTGCGTTAACAAGATATACACACATTTATCGCAAATTCTGTACACAGAGGTTATGAACTTATCGCACTGGAACGAGCACTGCAGCGGTAGAAATGAGTTTTAAAGCATCTTAAAGCCTTAAACAGTTCGCGATACTCTACGTTGTGGTTCTTCTTCGTGATAACAGTACTCCACCATACTAGGATCAACCTAACTGATGATTAAGTACTGTTAATTTGCATTAACCTCAAAGCATTGCATAACGGAATTAAATGAGCAAATACAACCAATTTTATTATCTTGTTAATACCTTTTGATGTAACATTAACAAGAAGCAATAGAATGTCTACTTTATAAAAACGCTGAAATGAACCAAGTAATAGCTAAATCCCGGCTTGTTGACATGATTTGAAAACAGACCAGCAAAACATATTTATACAGTGTTTTACAACGTTTGAATGAAACAAAAATATGATACTATAACTAGCTATCGAGGCATTAAGCTACATTAAAAATATAAATAAATATAATTGTATTTCCACTTACACATAGAATTTTTTGTAAGCGCTCTCATACATATACACGTGATCATGATTATCAATTAATGTGTGCTATAGTGGTTTTCTTTTTCTAATTTGTGACAGCCATATTTGTCATAGTTTAATTTCTGTAAAAAGGAGCGAACGGGGACAACAATAGGTTTTATGAGAGGAGACACCGTGATTAATCAAATCAGAGTCGTTAAGCGACGTTTTACAATTAACATACAACAACAACTTATTTCCCACACGAACACCACTTCATTGTTAAATAGCTAATGGGCCCGATTTTAGACTTAACCTTGAATGCCTGTTATATAACTATTGTTAGCCAACTGTTAGCTTCATGATTGACAATCATAGTCAGTTTTCCAGTATATGATATATACACGTTTTGCAATACTTACTAGCAGCTCGTAACAACAAGTTTAATACGGCATTTTTGTCAATTGTCACCGGTCTATTTCATTATAAGATATGTTGATAGATGTTTCTTTTATTTCGCAGTTACGGTTGCAGCATTCAAAAAGCAACCACATCGTTTATATGATAAAAATTATGTAAAATGCCTCATACAAAAATAAATGTTTGGACAAGTATATGCTCAAATTCGTCATCGTGATTGTT
Source organism: Dreissena polymorpha (assembly GCF_020536995.1). Classification (NCBI taxonomy): domain Eukaryota; kingdom Metazoa; phylum Mollusca; class Bivalvia; order Myida; family Dreissenidae; genus Dreissena; species Dreissena polymorpha. The sequence goes on from NC_068362.1 coordinate 92,338,979, forward strand.
CTCGACAACATAAATGACGCTTTGATTCTGATTACTGAAAGCATTTTGAGTGATAAAACACATCCGTTCGTGTGATGCTGTCAATGACATTCCAAAACATGTTTATTTTATGGATATTTCAATATTAAATTAAATGATTGCATTTATAATAAATGTCATGTCCTCACGATGAATTAAATTCAAATTGCATAACGATGAGCAATACTAATCAACTAAAGTTTTAAGTGCATCATTTAAGGTAAGACATTTTTGTAGTGTTCTTAATTATTTCTTTGTATGTGCATGAACATTTTGGATGTATTGCATAATTTTGATTATTTTTTTTGGGTGTTTTTATAATTGCTCATAGAACGTAAGTGTTTTACACCCTTTAATTCATATTCTTCCTTCCTGAAATACATTGCGACAATCTAGAATTTGTACTTTCTGATGTTAAGTTCTGATATTTCTTAAACAATGATAGATTAACTGGTCGAGGACTAGCAGCCGACGAAAACCATTAACCGATAAACCCATAAAATTAAATAAAAACTTTCAAATATTGCAACATGAGAATGTGAGAAATGAGATTACAATTTATCACAGAAACACATTCCAACGTGATCTGTTAATTACCAGCTGATTGTAATAAGTATTTATTTAAAAAACAACCGTTTACTCGCTTTTTGTAACATTTGTAATGGCATAATTGGCGGAGGATTGCCGTTAAGGAGCGTGCATGCGTACAAATTCAACACGTGAGGGGCATTTTATGAGATCCGCGTTTCTTTGTAATTAAATGAAGCATAGAACACATACGGCAATCCGCTGTTATAGCACGTGATATTTATACATTGCAATTTTATGCAAAATCTTCGCATCGCTTCGCATTTTTGTTTATTCAATAAATAAAATGGTTACGGACGTGCATACGATTAACCAACACTCACTTTTCTTATTTGTAGTGCATCTGAAACATTAAGAAGGATATATGCATTATTTATATTGGCAACGCCACAATAAGTGCTCGTCTTCGGTTATCTGTCGTCCATCTTTAAATACAAAAAAAAAATAAGTGGCGTCATTAAATACTCGACTTCACGTAAATGATATCGACATAAAGAAAAATCAGTAAACCGAATTAAGTTGCAGTTTAGTCTCAGTTGACTTCGAATTAACAAAAAGTGATCACTGCTCTTGTAAGTAGGATGTTTGGTGTACCTTTACAATGATTTAAATTCCCAGTCAGTACGTTATTTTCCTTTAAGAATAGACTATCGGAGAAAAAAAATCTGATTATTATTCTGGAGTTGTATTTTTCCGAAATAGGAATATATTTTCAAAATTAACTTTCAACATTAGATGCGTTATTTGAATGTTGGTGAAGAAAGAATAAATTTAACGTATGCATTCACCTTTATTACTGTCGTGCTTTACCGTATGCCGAATGTTCGCGTTGCAGTTGTATCATAAAGATACATTTGATACAACAAGAAGCACTTTAAATATATTTTGTCACCTTTAATACTAGTAAGACATGTTCAAACGCGAATATTATGTAATGTTGATAGACATGAAGTAATTTGTTTTGACGGATTGACTTAACACATAGTCCTTAATTGGTGTTATAAAGCAACAACAGCACTGTACACCATAATTGATCAAATAAAGGTCGCAGCCTTGAATACGTATGTGAAACGTGGAAGTTTATACTGGTTTAGGGATACCTGAACCGCAATTATAGCCCAGTATAATACATAATGCATAAAAAACTTGGAAATGTTAAGTATATGCTGCTTTTAAGTGCTGTTTTATAAGAATGTGACGGTACATGTAAAACGTTGTACATATGCTACTGGTCCTGTTTTTAAGATGATACATTAATACAGCAAAAGCAGGCTACTTGTAATATGCCTTAAGGTACTTTAAATAGATATAATAAGAGATCATACTGATCATAATGTGCAAATATACAATATTCGTTAAAAAAAACATGGTTGTCTTTATTTATGACCATGATTTCCCGTAATGTAAATACTTACTATGTTCATTCCAATCTCTGCTTTTCTAATTAAATATAATGACAAGGTAACATTGTTTGTCTCATTATCATTTTAATGTTAACCCATTGACCTCAAAATTGCCTTAAGGTGTATACAGCTTGACCCGCAAAAAGACGTATTGTTGTCATGTTGACTTTCTCTCATTTCGGAAAGCAGCTTCGCTTATAATACTTGTAAAAATAATCCGTCAATGTCTTATGGGCTAGTTACTTTGTCAGTTCATGTATTGCTTTCACGTACAAGAACGTAAGGTAATTTATGACATTAGATCATGACCACATGTGACAAAAAAAATTGTTCAACTGTACATGGCATAATAAAATGATGGCGATAATTTATCAAATGAAACATTCCTTATTTTATCAAGATATGTTGTTGTTTTGTTTTGGGTTTAGAAAAATATTGAAAAAGTGAATCCAAGTATGTTTTTATACTATGGACATCTTAATGAACTCCTTAAACATGTACATGAAGTTATAAGCGTATTTTTATCAGAGGTAAACAAAGCGAAACTCCAGATACACGAGCAGAAGATTATTGTTATCATAATAATTAGGTCCTATATTTGAAACAAGTGACAAATTTACAGGACACAACACAGGACAAAACGACACATCGCATCTAATTACAATTAAATAGTAACTGTCTGAAACTCGATGAAATGAAACGAAAGTAACTATAAATTTCTTTTCGTCATATTTTTATAAGCTTAAGAGATAAAGATTTATATTTTGATCTTAGTTGTGCAATACCAGGATAATCTGTATTATTGGTTGCAAAAAAGCCTACCACGTACCTATGTTTATGTGTATCTATAAAACGTAATAAAACGTAATTTTGCTCAGCTTCAAAAGCACGCTTATACAGATTTTTGACAACTGATATATAGCCATTAGCACTAAACCTGATACCTATATTAGTCGATAGAAGATATAATTTGATACAGGTTACTTGTTGCAAAAAGTGGGATCTGAAGAACAGAAATATTGGTCACATTGTAACTTTTTTTTAAATACTTTCATTCGAGTCATTTAACGGTCAACAGTAAAAAAATTACAATAATCGTGAAGTGTATCCATTAAATACTGCAGGCCGTTTTTACTAGTAGACACCATTATCAGATCGTCTTCATACGCAAACCCCGTTACATCGGTTAGATCTATTTAATTTGTTCCTACATCGACCAAAAGACGCCATGAGGTCGTCGTAAGAATGCATGCCGACCTCTTCCAAGCATCAAGAACGCATCGTGTGTCCAGCTAAAAGCTTTCGAAACAAACGCAGAAGAGTTGCGTGTGTTATCTGAGCCACTTTTCCATTGTTTCTTCGTTCTGTTTTTTCATTGCCGTTGACTGTGCCTTTATGGCTGGCACTCCCAGTAGACAGTGTGAACGACCATGGGTCTCTCTAAGGAGACAACGGCGCTGTCTTTTACGTCTATCTTTCAACTTTTGCATAGTGCCGAGCTAGTGAATTACAAGCAACAATACATAAATCCATTCTTCACAACGTGAAGCGTAGGCATTGATAAAGAATTCCTGGTATATATTAATGCGGACGAAGTGCAAATGTCAATGTCGTATTAGATTCGTAGACATGGTGAAGCCGTGACATCGCCGATGGTCGCCAATGAAAGGCTGAGAGATTGTAGTATGAACGCAGTGAAATATTTCATGACGTTATGGGAACGCCGCAAAAACGCAATTATAACGGACGAAAGGACCCTTGGGGCAATGTTTGACTGCATTCGAATTTTTTAGGACAAAACAATTCGTGTTCTTACTACATCTATCGTCGATTTTAAAATCTGACTGATTTTGCACTACAGACCGGTATGGGTGATAATTTTGTTCCTTTTCCTAGTTCCTTATTCCTTGTTCGAATAAGGAATAAGGAACTGTTCCTTATTCACACGTAACATATTTGTTATAGGGTTTAAAAGAACAATAATGCAAACATTTTTGAAGTAAATCAAAACAAAATAACTCCAATACATGTACTGTATGTATTACGTTACATATTAATGTTTCTTCTACGCGCTTGTATAGGATTTCTTGTTTAAACCGAACCGATATTTTCTAATTCGAATACTTGCTTCACATCAACAAAACCTAAAGCATATACTATCATTTTACATGTATGTGATAAAATCAATCTTGTACATTTAAACATGTTTGTGTTTATTTATAATCCAGTTCCTTATTCGAGGCTGAACAAGGAAAAAGGAATCAGTTCCTTATTCCTTATTCAAGCCGAATAAGGAACTTTCGGCATTTTCTTACTTAAACATCAATGACATTGATCCAAAATTAACCACATATACATGAACATATTATTTATATATTGGTTGTTTATGTAAAATTCTAATTGCAATACATTTCTACAAAGTTTTATGTAATGATTATCCAGTTTCTTATTCAGTGTGAATAAGGAATAAGGAACTGGTTTCTTATTCAAATCGAATAAGGAACTAGAATTTTCTCTCTATAAATTATAAGTCAAAACGAACCAACGAGACGAATAACTCAACGAAAATTATTGTAAATGTATGTCGGGTGTTACAAATATTAATTGCCGTACATTTCTACTTTGTTTTATTTAATAATAACATAGTTCCTTATGCGGTTTGAATAAGGAATTTGGAACTGACTCCTTATTACTTATTCAAATCGGATAATAAGGAACTGGAATTTTCATACAAAACAAAATATTAAAATGAACCATAGGGACCAATAAATCAATGAAAATCATTGTAAATGTAGGTTGGGTATCAACACAAACTAATTGCAGCACATCTCTATTAAGTTTCATTAAATGATAACATAGTTCCTCATTCGGATTGAAAAAGGAATAAGGAACTGGTTCCTTATTCCTTTTTCAAATCGGATAAGGAACTGGCATTTCCTACTAAACAAACTATTAAAATGAACCAAAGAGGCCAATAAATCAATGAAAATCATTTTTAATGTATGTTGGGTATAAAAACATTATTTGCAGTACATCTCTAATAAGATTCATTTAATGATAACATAGTTCCTTATTCGTATTGAAAAAGGAATAAGGAACTGGTTGACGCATTGAAATCGCTTTGCAACCTTAATCATATACGCTTGTAACTGTTTAGGTATAAAAAGGAATGGGATAGCTAAATAATGACTGGTATTCAGCTATCGGAAAATCTTCTCTAGAAGTTAGGGTCAGAATAAAATTCAAGAACTGTAACAGACATATAAATTAAAAAAATCTTACATTAAAAATAGCCAATAATGTTCAGTTTCAGTTTCAATAATATTACAATTATAAAGAATATATAGCTGTGCTAGTCTATAATGATCCAAATTTAAATATCCGAAATTATGGCCTCTGAATAAGGAATTGGCGTAAAGTTAGTTCCTTATTCGGAAGCCTGAATTTCTGAAAATCACTTTCGGATATGTTATATTTAAGATGTAGTGTGGGTTATTTAAGCATGATTATGGAATATGGACGTATTCTGTCACATTTCTTTTTGTATTATAGGTAATTATACACGCTGAAAGCAAGTATTATGAATAGGATAATAAGGAAATGGTATTGCCTTTCTCAAACATAAATTAAAATTATTCAAATAATATAAAATGTCGATGAAAATCATAGTTTGTGTAGATTCGAAGTTAAAAATATTTATTGCAATATATGTTTTTTGATACCCAACCTACATTTACATTGATTTTCATTGATTTATTGGTCCCTTCGGTTCATTTTAATATTTTGTTTTGTATGAAAATTCCAGTTCCTTATTATTCGATTTGAATTAGGAATAAGGAACCAGTTACTCATTTCTTATTCAAACCGAATAGGGAACTATGTTATTATTAAATAAAACAAAGTAGAAATGTACTGCAATTAATATTTGTTACACCCGACATACATTTACAATAAGTTTCGTTGAGTTATTCGTCTCGTTGGTTCGTTTAGACTTATAATTTATAGAGAGAAAATTCCAGTTCCTTATTCGATTGGAATAAGGAATAAGGAACCAGTTCCTTATTCCTTATTCAAACTAAATAAGGAACTGGATAATCATCACTTAAAACTTAGTAGAAATGTATTACAATAAGAATTTTACATAAACGACCAATATATAAATAATATGTTCATGTATATGTGGTTAGTTTTGGATCAATTTCATTGATGTTTAAGTAAGAAAATGTCAGTTCCTTATTCGGCTTGAATAAGGAATAAGGAACTGGTTCCTTTTTCCTTATTCGGTTTCGAATAAGGAACTGGATTATAAATAAACACAAACATGTTTAAATGTACAAGATTGATTTTATCACATACATGTAAAATGATAGTATATGCGTTAGGTTTTGTTTAAACAAGAAATCCTATACACGCGCGTAGAAGAAACATCATATATAACGTTATACATACAGTAAATGTATTCGAGTCATTTTGTTTTGATTTACTTTAAAAAATGTTTGCATTATAGTTCTTTTAAACCCTATAATAAATATGTTACGCGTGAATAGGAAAAAGGAACAGTTCCTTATTCCTTATTCGAAAAAAGAATAAGGAACTAAGAAAAAGGAACCAACTTATCACCCATCAGACCGGTGTGACTGTGCAATGAAAAACAATTGAACTTTTGACCTCCATATTTCAATAGGACCATATTTAACAAATTAATTAAACCAGTTTAGGATTGATTTCCACTTGTCTGATGCCAACCCATTGGCCCATTCTATCTAAGTACGAATTGACATTATTTATACTTTTTGCTCTGGAGTGTAAACAGAAATGTCCAACTATAATTTGCATACATGAAATTAATGGTTATCATACACATGTATATAATTGCTAAGATACATTTCTCTTACAATATTAATGCAAATATCATATATTCCAATGTTATCCATTTGAAAGTAATATTGTTATATTGCAGAATGTAATACTTTATCAAATGCATTCGAAAATCTACGAAAAAAGTGAAGACTAGCGGACATTCGTAACCATAATTCCTCTCCCAATATTAAACAAAGATTCCTCGGTTTACATTGGCACTGAATCATAATTTCCGCAGAAACAAATAGGCAGTTATAATCTTGTTTATTTGGAAAATTTGATTCGAATGTACTAATGAACTGAAATAATAGTTTACACTGACTGACTTTTTTTTGTTTTCATTATTTTAAAACTGCATTATCAACGACATTGCCGTTTTATTGAATACATATAAATCAGTTTGATTCAGTCAAATTCCAATCATGACCACCATATTAGAATATATTCGTTCCCTTGTTAACAATGAAAATTCTGAGTATTTTTATGGATATATATTCCAAAAAACGTTATTGTTTACGATAACGATTTTTTTACAACGATTTTTTAGTTCGCGTATTGCCTTGGCCAACATTATTATCAATATATTAAGTGATTGGCGCACGGTCATAAAATATTCGTACGGAAAACCACAAGGCGATCGCGTCCCGAATGTCGAAGTGCACGCTCTGCAATCTCACGGAACGCCATATCACGGCGATCTCTTTGAGCATATTCAAAGACTCGCCGCTGCGGCGCGCTATGATCAGCGCTGTGAAACGCCGAAACAACGCTGTGAAATCATCTAGAGCGCCGTCAGTACGCTCTGGCTTCGCCGCAAGAAATTGAAACAAAGATCTATGAATACACATGACCATGCATTCCAGGTACTTGTGATTCATGTTCATGTCTGTAGCTTTATGACTTGAAACAATCGCCATTGACGAGACAAGGCCCAGAAGTGTAATATTTAGCATGTAACCTTATAATGTAATTATTTTCCCAGTTTGTTCAAAGCAAGCCCCTGGGATTAAATTTGGTCGTTATTATAATGTTTATGTAAATAGTGAAAACTTCTAAATTCTTCTCTAAAAAGAAAACGAAAAGACGTGTTTTATTCGCATGTCACATTTTACGGTGGTTCTCTACAGAGTTTGTTCAAATCCAACCTCTGGTGTCGAAATAAGCATTACATGTATGACCCTTTTTACCTTATATTTAAATAGTGAAAGTTAAAAAATCTTTGATATCGCTTGGTGAAGATGATTGATATTTGGTATTTAGCATCATAGTGTGATTCTCTAATAAATTTTGTTTTCATGCAACTGTGGTGCAAACTGACCTGCCCTGGTGATTACTTGTGATACCCCTTCCATAGAGATACAGTACGTAGTAAAAACTTGGAAAATCACCAAAGAAACTGAACGGCAATGCTACTAGGTACTTGTTATCTAATACCAAAACCAAAATTGTTCTTTTTTACTAAGTTTGTTCAACTCATGAACTAAGAGTCACGATTTGAGCCGCTTTACTAGTTTAAATGCTATCTCTTCCGAGTTTGAACAAGTTATCTGTCAGATGAAAAGCATGGGCATCAAGAGTGCAAGTGTTTCCTTATGCGACTTTAAAGAAACTTTTTGAACACAATAGAAGTCGCGTTGTTTGTCTACCTTTATCAAACTTGCTCTTTACATTTTGTCTAACGATATGCCGGCCAAGTTCGAAAATGGTTTCGGAAACACAAATGTTGCTGAGCAGCCTTTCGCCTTTTTGTTGTAATATGTTATCAGCTATTTCGGTTTGCAGTGTCAGATTACATACGATGTGTCCGCAGAGTAACCTTTTTATGGTATTATCGTTAAATTAAAGAACCTGTCGAAAGCTCCCCTAACTTTCCATATAAATATTCATGAAGTAAAGAACGGTCATATATCGTATTGTAAGTCTCTATGAAACGTTGTCAATCATACATAAATATATGACAATTTTTTAACGGGGCTTCTGTGATAAAAACTTACACGGGGATATAAATAAACTAAAAGCCGTACATAGTCTTGTTTATTTTTGTACTGATTGACTTTTGATCGCCAATTTTATGTACAAATAAGAATGTGCCAGATTGTGGATCTGACGTCAATCATGGCTGCTTTTATATTCATCTTGAACTTAAGTTGAACTAACATTGAATATACTTTGCAGCATCAAACACAAATTGCACAAACAAATACGCGTACATGTAATGCAGTTTTAAACGGTCTATGCAATTCGGAAATGCACACCAGACAGTAAACTATTAAAATCAATAGGCACGATATATGCTTGATTACCGTATTGGAACGTCATGGAAGCAGTATTTGTTTCATATATTAAAAAAATAAATTCCTGATAAATTCTTGCTACAATCCGAAAGCTATTTATTAAAGGCAAGTGATCAGTTGCTTATACTATATAGAACAATACATACTACAAACAACATAAGACTTCAAATCAAAGGGTCACCACCTTGGAATGGTTAATGAATTGCCAGTTAAATTTATGGAACTGGACTGTGACATCAAACATCTGTAGGATAAGCGTAACACCATGTTGTGTCATCCGGAACTAACATTGTCGTGTAAAACCTTGACAGCTCTTTGTGAGATATTGTAACACCTGTTTTTTCGAGATAAGTTATATTTAGTAACAGATATTTTGCGATTATTTCCTTATTTCATGATACTTTCCAACAATAAGGTAGTTCGCAGTACGTTACCAACAAGTTACTGATTTAATTATTTTGTATGAATGTACGCGACAAACCTTTGACAGATTAATTAATCTTTCATGAATGTGGTCAAAAGTTCAGCAAACATATTTTGCGTGTGACACATTTTCAATTAACACTATTTTTTATTTTTTGAAAGATGTCAAGTGTAATTTGGTCAATTTTGCCATCATCCAAACGAGTGTTAACTATTTGTTAGTTGCAAAATTTAAATAACATTTAGTTTTTCTAAGTTCGCGTGTGAACTTTATGCTAACAACATTGAACAAATCCTTATTTCTTTAGAATAACTTAACATTATTTTTTGCACTTTCAAAAATAGCACAGCTGTGGTGTTTCTTGTTTTATTATCTAAACTTTTTATTATAGTCGTCTTTATTATCACATATAGGATACTATACCGGATAGTATACAGGGTGCAGGATCACGTGACTTTGTGGGGTTTCCCCTTTCAACTTTGATGGATTTAACACGACGTTTAGTGGTGCTTCATTTCAAATAACTTTTTAAACTATTTCTCTTAAGAATTTCAACTAGTGCATAAAAGACAGGTTTTTATGCTGCGTTTGGCATGTTTTTACATCAGAATTACTTTATTCAATAAGCCTGTGTTTTTGTTCAAAATTCGATTTGTACTACACGGTTATGTTTCACGGAACGTGAAATTTTTTCAACGATATCGGACGTATTCAATGATTTATTCTTATTCCTTAAGACATCGGCATAAACTGCAAGAAAAACTGTCTTTTATGCACTAAAGATTTTTGCAAATGTGTTTCAATAACTTTTTATATGTGCAAAAATAAAGTTATTAACGGTGTAATTACATTCTGTCCAGCCCTTGTGTAAATCCCTGAACCCCCTTATAAGTTTATGTTCAGGTAATGTAATCGTAGCATGTTGTCTTAGAAATATTACAACTTGAAAGTGAAGCTGCAACAGTTAAATGTCCATACAGTAAATTTTGTATCAATATATAACCCACTATCAAAAACAGGTAAGTAATCTCATAGCACTGCAAGAGCGGCGTTGAACAAATCAAACCAATTTTATTATATTTTAACTACCCACTAATTAAACATTCACCATTAGCAACAGAGTTTCTACTTTTCTAGTAACACTAAAATAAATTTCCGGTCAATTGTGTCTTGTTCGCACGATTTATAAAATAACAAGCAAAATGTATTCACACAATATTTAACAAATATTTAGGGAAGGGAGGAACACTATGAGAATAAAACAAACCATCGCACTATCAAGTCTCTTTAAAAATGAAAAATAGGAATACCAGTGCATTACCGCTCCTAGCGAGAACGTTTTCACAGCACCATAATTAATGTTCAAGTGATCATAATAATCAATTAATGTGTGTTGTTTTATGAAAGCCAGTCGTATTACCCTTCAAAACCGCATTTGTTATAAAAGATCTGTAAAAACAAGGAGCACTCGGCCGAATGCTAGGTTTTATTTGATGAGACTCGATGATTGATTAAATCAGGGTCGTACAACGACGTTTAGCAATTAGAATAGCCACAGAAGGAATTAATTTACGATATGTCAATCTGTTAATTGTAAAAAAAATCGCAGGACAAATAAGGGCATGCTGATCTCAATGTTAATAGCAAGAAGACCTGACCTAATTAGCAAAATGCTCGATACAGTTTCAAGTATACTCGTTAAACGTTTTATTGACGTTTGAAACAATTCAACATTGAATGCTGAGAAACTTATGATGATCATCCGTTCAATAAGAATGTAAAACGCTGACTTTTGTTATAGGAATGTCTTCTTGTCACGATTTTAGGCTTAATCTTGAATATGTGTTATGTTATGTATGTGATCCAACTCTGAGGTTAGTGATTGACAATTATTGTTAGTCTTCTATGTATAAACAACCTGCTGCATTACTTCGCATCAGCTCTTTATAACTGTTTTAAAGAGGCATTTTAGTCACTTGTCACCATTTTAGTTCATTTTAAGATATGTTGATGATACGTCCTTTTCATTCCGCGTTACAGTTTGCAGTAATGCAAATGCAACTTGCAAACCGTGTTTCTATATTTTAATATTTAAAGAGTCAACTACACAAATAAGCATTTATACACAGTATAAGCTCAAGTTCTTTAATGTGCTTGTCCTCGACAACATAAGTGTCGATATGAAACTGCCGAGTGATTGCATTTTCAGTTATAATGCCGTTCTCAAACATGTTCATTTTATGAATATTAAAATATTTAATTGAACAACAATTGAATAATAATTCCACTTATAATACATGTCACGTCTTCACGATGTATTTAAATAAAATTGCATTACGATAAGTAATTCTAGTAAACCAGCATTAAAATGTACAGTATAAGGCATACCAACATTGTATTGTTCTTAATTTTTGTTCGTATATGTCCTTTTAAAGTTTCTGTTTTTAACCATTTGAATTCGTTTGTACGCCTATAAATAATTACACCCTGTTATACTGCTGCTTCCTGAATTGCAAACTATGATCTAGATTGCGGACTGCACAGGCCAATCTGGTACGACACTTTACTCACCATTCTCCTAGCAGAGTTGTCGTTCGTGCCTCAACATACATATGGATGTAATGAACCGCAGTGTAAGAGAGTGTAAGAGAGTGTTTACTCACATACCTTGAATCCGGTTTTATCAAGCACTCTTCAAATAATCGAGATCCGATTTACAGAAAATTCCGACCAGCATGAGAAAACCCCAAACAGTGCCATTTTGTTTTGTTAGGATCTGATAAAAGCTGTGTAGCTTGTAGAATGTGAGACCATCAATATAAACTAGCTTCATTTTATGTACCAGAAAATAATGTACCTAATTTCTGAGAGGCTGAATGCATGAGCGGAAAGTTTCGTCACTTTTCGGACGACACTTTTTGTCTTAACTGAATTTAAAACTTAGAACACAAATCTGTTTATAGCGGGAAGTGTTGTTCCCGATTAGCCAGTGCGGATTGATTTTAATTTAAAACAAAAACGTGTTTAAAGTGTCGTCCCTAATTAGCCTGTGCGGATTGCATATACTAATCTGGGATTCTTACAAGCGTATCTAGGACGACACTTTACGCATATGCAATTAACCCAATGTAACAGGAAATCCTGACCCTCATTGCAAGAAGGATCCTCATTTCATGCAGCTATTACAGCTACACCACCGCAGTCACTTCACTGTGGACAAGGCTGTAGTGGACTGGCACTTTAAATACCTCATAGAGGTCACAGAGCAAGGTCAGATTGAGACCATCTGATTTGATGTGCTGTCTTGGGGCCGTGTGAATGGATTTGATGTTACTCACCATATGATCGGGTTGGATGCTGCAAGAGTGTAAATTATTGGACCATGCGATGGATTGATTGCTAAGATATTGTGTTCTTGGATTGGATGCCAAAAGATCCATTTTAGATATAGATCTAAACCAGATTCCAGCTTCTCACAACTCAAATCACACATCAGATTAAAATAATTGAAAAAATAATTATAAGTCACACGCATATGTTCACTGGTATATTTATGTGAAATCGACCTTAAATCTCGTTCCACAATCAATTTATTATTAAATGAAATAGTTCAACAAGTAATTTTTGTATCGAATATCAATCTGAGCATTATCTTCATCCAAGTTTTTAAAGCAATTATTCTATGTTATCAAGTTTAGCTCGACCCAGTTTCATAAGACGACACCAGCAGAACTCTTTTCACAACTTGCTTATAATCGTAGCTATTAGTATGTGAAGTGCGCATAGTCTAATAAGGGATAATATTTTCTGCGTGGACTAGATTTTTTTAAAGATGCGTCCTTTACACGACACATTCTATGAAAGCTGAAAATGCCGCCCATAAGGGTTGTTCTAACTGCAGAAAGCCTTATTTTCCCAGAACGCTGCTCAAAATTTAAATTTCTGAACGAGATTCTATAAATCAGATCAAATCACGGTGGAGAATTTATTTATAATTTTACTGATATATTTTCCTGTTTGTTTCTTATCTGTGTCATTGCTAGTATTGTTTGCTTTTGTTATTGAATGGAAATTTAATTTACTCATGTGTTCTCATATTGTTTGTGATTTTCTTTAAGAACTTATATTAGTGTTTACACATTGTTGGATTGTTTGTGTTTATGTAGACTTGAATCAGAGACACTGTATTGGTATGCATGTGTTCTATTATCAGAGACACTGTATTGGTATGCATGTGTTCTATTATCAGAGACACTGTATTGGTATGCATGTGTTCTATTATCAGAGACACTGTATAGGTATGCATGTGTTCTATTATCAGAGACACTGTATTGGTATGCATGTGTTCTATTATCAGAGACACTGTATTGGCATGCATGTGTTCTATTATCAGAGACACTGTATTGGTATGCATGTGTTCTATTATCAGAGACACTGTATTGGTATGCATGTGTTCTATTATCAGAGACACTGTATTGGTATGCATGTGTTCTATTATCAGAGACACTGTATTGGTATGCATGTGTTCTATTATCAGAGACACTGTATTGGTATGCATGTGCTCTATTATTTAACAAATGCGCAACATGTTTGCTATGCTCAGATAAAGATGTACCGTTTATGCAGAAATATTGAAACTCTTGTATCTCAGTGTCTTACGGGCTTGTTGTTTTGTTAGTTTCTAACACAATTATTGCACAACGGAATTATATGAACAAATACAACCATAATAGTTTTATTGTCTTGGTAATACCTTATGATGTAACATTAACAAGAAGCAATAGAATTACTAATTTATACAAACGATGAAATGAACAAGTAATAGCTAAATCCCGACTTGTTGACAAGACTTGGAAACAAACCAGCAAAACATAATTACACGATATTTTACAGTGTTTGAAGGAAACAAAAAATGATTATCTAACTAGTCATCGAGTCATTTAGCTAGATCAATATATATATATATATATATATATATATATATATATATATATATATATATATATATATATATATATATATATATATATATATATATATATATATATATATATATATATATATATATATATAGATAGATAGATAGATATATATATACAATTGCATTTCCACGTAGTCATATACCGTTTTGAAAGCGCTCTCATACATATAAAAGTGATCACGATTATCAATTAATGTGTGCTATAGTGGTTTTCTTTTTCTAATTTGTAAAAGCCATATTTGTTATAGTGTAATACAACGTTAAAAAGGATTTCTGTAAAAGGAGCGAACGGGGAGAACAATATGTTTTATTAGAGGAGACACCGTGATGGATCAAACCAGAGTCGTTAAACAACAACTTATTTCGCACATGAACAACATTTCATTGTTAAATAGCTCATGGGCCCGATTTTAGACTTAACCGTGAATGCCTGTTATATAACTATTGTTAGCCAACTTTTAGCTTCATGATTGACAATCATAGTCAGTTTTCCAGTATATGATATATACACGTTTTGCAATACTTACTAGCAGCTCGTAACAACAGGTTTAATACGGCATTTTTGTCAATTGTCACCGGTCTATTTCATTTTAAGATATGTTGATAGATGTGTTTTTTTTCGCAGTTACGGTTGCAGCATTCAAAAAGCAACCACACGAATATACCCGGTATAATAATATGTAAAATGCCTCATACAAAAATAAATGTTTGGACAAGTATATGCTCAAATTCGTCATCGTGATTGTTCTCGACAACATAAATGACGCTTTGATTCTGATTACTGAAAGCATTTTGAGTGATAAAACACATCCGTTCGTGTGATGCTGTCAATGACATTCCAAAACATGTTTATCTTATAGATATTTCAATATTAAATTAAATGATTGCATTTACAATAAATGTCATGTCCTCATGATGAATTAAATTCAAATTTTATAACGATGAGCAATACTAATCAACTAAAGATATAAGTGCATCATTTAAGGTAAGATATCTCTGTAGTGTTCTTAATTATTTCTTTGTATGTGCATGAACATTATGGATGTATTGCATAATTTTGATTTGGTATTTTGGTGTTTTTATAAATGCTCATAGAACGTGTGTGTTTTACACCCTTTAATTCTTATTCTTCCTGAAATACATTACGATAATCTAGAATTTGTACTATATGATGTTAAGTTCTGACATTTCTTTAGCAAGAATAGATTTACTGGTCGAGCACTAGCAGCCGACGAAACCCGTCAACCGAAAAATGTATATAATTTAATAAAAACTGTAAAATATTGCAACATGAGAATGTGAGAAATGAGATTACAATTTATCTCAGAAACACATTCCAACGTGATCTGTTAATTTCCAGCTGATTCTAATAAGTATTTATTTAAAAAAAAAAACCGTTTACTCGCTTTTTGTTACATTTGTAATGGCATAATTGGCGGAGGATTACCGCTAAGGAGCGTGCATGCGTACAAATTCAACACGTGAGGGGCATTTTATGAGATCCGCGTTTCTTTGTAATTAAATGAAGCATAGAACACATACGGCTGCTTATAAATATCTTTTTTTTATTGAAATATTCGTGTTCAATCCGCTGTTATAGCACGTGATATTTATACATTGCACTTCTATACAAAATCTTCGCATTGCTTGGCATTTTTGTTTATTGAATAAATAAAATGGTTACGGACGTGCATACGATTAACAAACACTCACTTTACTTATTTGTAGTACATCTGAAACATTAAGAAGGATATATGCATTATTTATATTGGCAAGGCCAAAATAAGTTCTCGTCTTCGGTTATCTGTCGTCCATCTTTAAATACAACAAGAAATATCTTTAAAAAAAGATATACGGCGTTGATAGTTCAATGAATGAGATTAAGGATAGCGAATGTCTTTTTTTCTGTGCAGTTCTTAGCTGCATCACATGCAGTACGGGATGTTACGCGGAGTTTACGCGGCTTATTTTACATTATTACATATTGCTGGTCATAAACCTATAGATACAAAACAGAAAACCAAAAGAAGAATGGAAGTAAAATTAAAACATACGAGTCAACCGGCCACACGAGAAGTATCCGTATTTATAGGCGCGTTCTTCGAACAAACCTGATGCGGCGTCTCACCAGGGTCTGCGCTGTTAGCTTAAAGGATTTTCTGTAATAAATAATATAAATATAGAAATAAATATAACAGACATCCCTAATTTTGGAAATAAATCGATCCTGTTAGAAGGATGTTAAGTATAAGACTAAGTGATTCTGTGTAAGAATTTAGATGTACAACGTTACAAACAAGCTACTGGTCCTGATTTTATGATGCAACATTAAAACAGCAAAACAGGCTACTGGTTATATACCTTAAGGTACGTTAAGATACATTTGGATATCATACTGTGCAAAAGTACAATATTCGTTCACAAACCATGGTTTTCATAAGGCGTTTCTGGTCTGCCAAAAAGCTACGTGAACTTGATTCAACACAATCTGGATCCTAGACAGGGTGATACGATAGCCACAGAGACACGATCTTTTGCAAAACGACCAGAGTTCCTTAAACCATTCTTATTGCCCATACTGATTCTACCATATTAATGTTGTTCTTGATAATTTTACTTGAAACAGTATTTTATATATTACTTTAAACGAACAATAATATGATAGTGGAAAGATAAAATAAATTAACATTAACATCCACAATAATTCAAATGTTTCAATGAAAAATACACGCAACGACACGGTTTTATTTAAAGCGCATGGCCTATACAGACAACATTCAGTATGCACTGCAAAATACGCTTTAATCTACAACGTGTGTTTATGTCCATAATTTTCCGTAATGTACATAATTACTATTTTCATTTCATTCTCATTAAAAATAATGACAAGGATACAGTTTTTCACATAATCATTTAAATTTTAACCCATTGACCTCAAAATTGCCATTAGGTATATACATATTGACCGCAAAAAAACGTATTGTTGTCATGTCGACTTTTTTTATTGTGGAAAGCAGCTACGCTTTTCATAGATGTAATAATAATCTGTCAATGTCTTACGGGCTAGTTATTTTTGTCAGTCCATGTACTGCTTTTACGTAGAAGAACGTAAGGTAATTTACGGCATTAGATCATAACCACATGTGACCATTTTTGTTTATACTTTATATGCCATTATTCAATTATGGCGACAATTTATCAAATGAAACATTCCTTTTTTATCAAGATGGGTTGTTGTTTTGTTTTTGGTATAAACAATTTATTGAATTCAACCACGAAAGTCAATTAAAATATATGTATATTGAAATCTTAATGAACTACTTAAAAATGTATATAAAGTTATAAAACGTGTTTGTTATCAGACGTGAACAACGTCAAACTCCAGGTGCACGAGCAGAAGATTATTGTTATCATAACTATAAAGTCCTATATTTGAGACGAGTGAAAAATTTCCATACATTAATTTAAAGGACAACAACACATGAAAAAGATAACAAAACATAGTAAAGCCGTAAACATAGTAAATCGTCTTACAAACGTCAATGCAAACATAGCATTGGGGACTTAAACTATGTATTACGGCTCCAACGCCTCATTCCTGGCCCTTTTTATGTATAAAAAGGCGTTAATATTTGTAAATAAATGTTCGCACCAAAACATCACGATTCAAATCTAATTACCATTTAAACACGACGAAATGACACATTAAAAGCTATCAACTTCTTTTCATTCCATTTTATAAGCTTAAGAGATAAAGTTAAACATTTTTGCCATAGTTATGCAATACCATGATAATCTGTATTTCTGGTTGCAAAAAAGCATAAAAGTAACTATGTTGATGTGTATCCATTAAATGTAATAAAACGTTATTTTGCTAAGCTTCGAAAGCACTCCCAGTAGACAGTGTGAACGACCATTGGCCTCTCGAAGGAGACGAAGACGGTGTCTTGTACATACCTATCATTAAACTTTGGCATAAGGCTGAGCTAGTGAATTTCAAACAACAGCACACACATTAATTCTTGCTAACGTGAAATTCCCGGTAGATTTTAATATGGACGAAATACAAATAAAAACAAAGATCTATGAATACACATGACCATGCATTCCAGGTACTTGTGATTCATGTTCACGTCTATAGTTTTATGACTTGAAACAATCGTCATTGACAAGACAAGGTCAAGAAGTGTAATATTTAGCATGTAACCTCATAATGTAATTATTTTCCCAGTTTGTTCAAAGCATGCCCCTAGGATTAAATTTGGTCGTCATTTCAATGTTTATGTAAATAGGGAAAACTTCAAAATTCTTCTCTAAAAAGAAAACAAAAAGACGTATTGTATTCGCATGTCACATTTTACGGTGGTCCTCTAACAATTTTGTGCAAAGCATACCCCTGGTGTCGAAATTGGCCTTACATGTATGAACCTTTTTACCTTTTATGTAAATAGTGAAAGTTAAAGAAATATTTGGCACAGCTCGGTCAAGATGATTGATATTTGGTATTTAACATCACAGTGTGGTTCTCTAATAAGTTGTTTGCATGCAACTGTGGTATAAACTGGCCCGTCCTGGAGGTTACTTGTGATACGTATGCCACAGAGATACAGTATGTACCGCAAACTTGGAAAATCACCTCAGAAACTGAAAGGCACTGATATTAGGTACTTGCAATCTTATACCAAAACCAAAAGCGTTCTCCTTACCAAGTTTGTTCAACTCATCAACTAAGAGTCACGATTTGTGCCGCATTACTAGTTTGCATGAGTTTAAATGCTATCTCTTCGGAGTGTGAAAAAGTTTGCTGTCAGTTGAAAAGCATTGACATCAAGAGTGCAAGTATTTCCCTGTACGGCTTTAGATAAACTTTTTTGACTTTTTGTCTAACCTTTATGAAACTTGCTCAATACATTTTTTCTAACGATATGCAGACCAGTTCGAAAATGGTTTCGGAAACACATACGTTGCTGAGCAGCCTTTCGCCTTTTTGTTGTAATATGTTATCAGCGTTTTCGGTTTGCAGTGTCAGATGACATACGATATGTCCGCAGAGTAACATATTTATGGTATAATCGTTAAATTAAAGAACCTGTCGAAAACTCCCCTAACTTTCCATAGAAATATTAATGAAGTAAATAACGGTCCTATATCGTATTGTAGGTCTCTGTGAAACGTTGCCAATCATATATAAATATATGACAATTTTTAACGAGGTTCCTGTGATAAAAAATAAATGAAGACATAAATAAACTAAGCACCGTACAGTCTTGTTTATTTTTGTACTGATTGACTTTAGATAGTCATTTTATGTACACATTAGAATGTGCCAGATTGTGGATCTGACGTTAATCATGGCTGCTTTTATATTCATTTTGAACTTAAGTTGAACTAACATTGAATAATCTTCGCAACATCAAATACAAATTGCACGAACACATACGCGTACATGTATTGCAGTTTTAAACGGTCCATGCTATTCAGAAATGCACACCTGACAGTAAACTATCAAAATCAATAGGCACGATATATGCTTGATTACCGAATTGGAACGTCATCCCAGCCAGCAAACCTATATCCGGCCGATATCGTAAACGATGTTGGGCCGCAATCGGCTTGCCCATCGGCAAAATTATTTATCGGCCCGTCGTCGGCCCGATATCGGCAAAATGGCTTATCGGCCTGCCGTCGGCCCGTCGTCGGTTATATGTAACTCCCTCAATAATACCCCAAATACAGCACTTTGCCATGTATATAACAAACAACACTGATTTATCTTATAAACATTTACTTTGAAAAGGCATTATGTCATAATAATATTAAAACAACTATTTTATTTATTCACATACATGATTATTTTTTTTTAAATGAAGTTTTTCTTTACCATATAAGGTTTATGGTTTCTTACAAATTCTACCAAGAAGACCAATAACCCAAGTGGACAAAGTTTTACATCAGTGTTTACAAATAAAAAACATATGAACACACATATATCATACATTTGCGCTTACAATTTAAATATTGCAACTAAAATCTTAACCAAATAAAATCTAAATTATCCTCAGAATGTACAATGGACAAACAATTGAAAGTGGAGTATTACAATTAGATAATTTTAATGACAGTGTAGGATATCAATTGTATTTCATATTTAACATACATTTCAATGCAATCACAGATAAATAGTTTTCTTAAATTATATTTTATTTCAAAGAGTCTTAATAGAAATACATAGATGAAGAAATGTTACTTATTCTGTACCATAATACTTAAGGGGTAAAACATTATACAGAACATGTATCATATTATACTTTATAGCAATTACATGTTTATAAACTGATGTTAACGCCTTATTTTAGACTACCTATTCTATACAATTGACAGTGGTAAAGAAAAAATATGATAATATCCAATAAATAAAATAATCGCAACCATGTAAATGTAGTCTATTAACTCCACGTTTAGACTGTCCTTAAAGGGATCTTTTCACGCTTTGGTAAATTGACAAAATTGAAAAAAGTTGTTTCAGATTCGCAAATTTTCGTTTTAGTTATGATATTTGTGAGGAAACAGTAATACTGAACATTTACCATGGTCTAATATAGCCATTATATGCATCTTTTGACGATTTTAAAACCTAAAAATTATAAAGCGTTGCAACGCGAAACGATTGAATAATTTGGAGAGTTCTGTTTTTGTCGTTAAATTTTGTGAAACTACGAAGATTGCTTATATAAGGTATAAAATACGTCATGAATATGTACTCGGCGGAATAGCTCAGTAGGCTAAAGCGTTTTTACTTCAGGGCTCTGACAGGACTCCAGGGGTCACTGGTTCGAAACCTGATCCGGGCAATGTTCTTTTCCTTTTTTTTATTTTATTCTTGATTTTTTACTGGAGCTTTTACGATCCAATGTTTACATTTATCGATATAAAGCATTTAATGAATAAGTTAAAAAATGCCAAAATCTGTGAAAAGGCCCCTTTAACAAAACAATCAACAGTCTTGAAGCTTACTACACTGCAATTCAGAAGATAAGATTAGAACATAGATTATATAACATCCTTCTTGATACAGGTGTTTAAGAATAATTGACAGAAAGTATGTTTTTACAGTTTTAAAATCGCAATTAATCCATAAAGTCCACATTGGGTCCCACTTTATAATGTGTAAGTAACAACATTATGTATGCTGTACCTAACAAATACAATTACAGTAACAAGAAGATATATGCGGTAAAAAACACATCAGAATACATTAAGTTGATGGTACAAAGGAATAATGTGATTGAACCTGAAGAGTGATAAATATAACAGCCCATGTTTTTTTATTAAAGTAACATTACTACTCAAAATCAACGACAATTTCGTACAATATTTCTTAAAATAAACTTAACCAATTAAAAATTAGTGTTCCTTATGGCAATTGCCGAAATTTCAACGCCAGATGTGATCAAATCAAATAGATATTTGTAGATACACAATGCTCGTTGTTTTTCTATTTTAATTTCCCGCAATGATATCTAGTCATACGACACATGAACACTAACATGGTGTTCGTGTGTCGTATGAATAGATATATTCGCAGGAAATTCAAATAGAATTAATTGTGGTCACAAATAAATAAAAACGATCATTTTGTATCTACAAAAATCTATGTAATCATACCACATCTTGCGTTGAAATTGTGGCTATACCTATATGAAACACTGAATGTTTAGGTGTTACTTTTATTTGACGAAATACTTTACGAAATTTTCGTTGATTTTGAGTGTTATAGAGACTTTTATAGCCCATTAATTGATGTAATTAGCTCGATAAATGTGTACATATTTGGTCTTTGTCTGTAATACAATTGAATATATTTAAAAAAAAATTGATATCAGTTCCATATATACCGGTTATTTACATTCAAGAATAAAATTAAACTCATTTTCGAGTTTACAACAAATAAATACATTTTCTTTGATCTAATGGAATAGACACAGGTCTAGCCATCTACCTGTCTCAATATTTAATCTATATGATAAAATGATGGGTGATAAGTTGGTTCCTTTTTCCTAGTTCCTTATTCCTTTTTCGAATAAGGAATAAGGAACTGTTCCTTATTCCTTATTCACGCGTAACATATTTGTTATAGGGTTTTAAAGAACAATAATGCAAACATTTCTGAAATAAATCAACACAAAATAACTCGAATACATTTACTTTATGTATTACGTTACATATCCATGTTTCTTTTCGCGCTTGCATAGGATTTCTTTAAACCGAACCGATATTTTCTAATTCGAATACTAATTTCACATCAACAAAACCGAAAGCATATACTATTATTTTACATGTATGAGATAAAAAAAATCAATCTTTCATAATTCATAATCCAGTTCCTTATTCGAGGCTGAATACGGAAAAAGGAACCAGTTCCTTATTCCTTATTCAAGCCGAATAAGGAACTGACATTTTCTTACTTAAACATCAATGAAATTGATCCAAAACTTACCACATATAAATGAACATATTATTTATATATTGATTGTATATGTAAAATTCTAATTGCAATACATTTCTACTAAGTTTTAAATTATGATTATCCAGTTCCTTATTCAGTGTGAATAAGGAATAAGGAACTAGTTCCTTATTCCTTATTCAAATCGAATAAGGAACTGGAATTTTCTTTTCATAAATTATAAGTCAACATCAACCAACGAGACGAATAACTCAACGAAAATTATTGTAAATGTATGTCGGGTGTAACACATATTTATCGCAGTACATTTCTGCTTTGTTTTATTTAATAATATCATAGTTCCTTATTCGGTTTGAATAAGGAATAAGGAACTGGTTCCTTATTCCTTATTCAAATCGAATAAGGAACGGATATTTTCTTACTGAACAAATAAAATAAATGAATTAAGAGACGCATAAATCAAGGACAATCACTGTATATGTAGGTTGGGAAAACAAAATATGTAATTATTACAGTACATTTCTTTTGAGTATTCTTGTGTAATGATAACCTAGTGCTGTTTTCGCGGCTGAATAAGGAAAGCGTAACCAGTTGCAATATCTAAAAATATCACTTATAACCACCGAGAACAGTACCATTTTGTCGGTTCTCACGACTTTTAGTCGTGCGCCAATTTTTAAGGTGGCCGGATGTAACGTAGGCATCATAGAGCGAGGAAACGCGCTTTCGGAGATAGAGAATCTTTTGAAATAAAACTACCAAATTACAGCTATGTAAGTGTTGGTGTTTAATTGAAAAAAGCAACAACGAAATACAGAGGAATTTCTATGAAACTTTCCAGTCTAATAGAGGCACCGTGGCCGCTGCTTCCGGTTCAGTCTCGCTTTATTGTGACATCAGTGACGTCGCATTGATGACAACTCTGTCCGGAACATTGGCATTCGTCTTGTGCCGAGGTTGAAAGTCGCCGAATGTACCGTCGGTCTGCATGAGCGAAAAAACGCGTATTCGCACTAAAAATATATCAGAAGAAAACACACTTTTACAGCTAGGATGCACGCTTTTTCGTTTCAATTATAAATAAAATAAAATATTGAGGCATTTCGATGAAACTTTTCAGTCTTATAGAGGCACATGGACCGCTGCTTCCGGTGCAGTCTTTCTTTTATGGAGACGTGTTGAAATCATTTTGTATTTTTAATCATATCCCTTCGTAACAGTTTTCGTATGAAAACGGAACAATGCATCTAAAACATGTTTAGTTTTCAGCTATTATATAGTCTTGACCAAAGTTCAGGGTCAGATAAGACTTCAAGAACTGTACCAGAGATATAAGTAACAAATCTTACACAAACAATCGCCAATAATAACGAATATAAAGCTGTGCTATTCTAAAATGATTCGAATTAAAGTATCCGGAAGTATGGCCTCTGAATAAGGAATTGGGCGTAAAGTTAGTTCCTTATTCGGAAGCCTGTATTTCGGACGATAACTTTCGGATATGTTATATTTTAGATGGTGTGTGGGTTATTAAAGCTTGAATATGTTATATGGACGTATTCTGTCAGATTTCTTTTCATATTCCATGTGACGATACACGCTGAAAACAAGTATTATGAAGACGATAACATGGAAATAGTATTGCCTTACTCAAACATAAATTGAAATTAACCATATAATATTAAATGTCGATGAAAATCATGGTTAATGTAGGTTTGAAGTTAAAAAATTTAATGCAATATGTTTCTGTCTAGTATTATTTAATAATAACACAGTTCCTTATTCAATGCGAAAAAGGAATAAGGAACTGGTTCCTTATTCCTTATTCAAATCGAATAAGGAACTGGCATTTTCATACTTACTAAACTATTAAAATGAACCAAAGAGACCAGCAAATCAATGGAAATCATTGTTAATGTAGGTTGGGTATAAACAAACATTAATTGCAGTACATCTCTTATGAGTTTCATTTAATGATAACCTAGTTCCTTATTCTGATTGAAAAAGGAATAAGCAACTGGTTCCTTATTCCTTATTCAAATCGAATAAAGAACTGCCATTTCCTTACACACACATACAAATAAAATGAACCAAAGAGACCAATATATCAATGAAAATCATTTTAAATGTAGGTTGGGTACTAAAATATGTATTGTAGTACATTTCTAAATAGTTTTTTTGCGTCATGATAACCATTTTTTTTGTGGTAAAAAGTAATCAGGTGCACTGTCTTCGGAACAAAAAGGACTGGTTACCACCAAGACCAGTGCTATTTTGTCGTTTATCACGACCTTTAATCTGGTGGCAATTTTGAAGATCGCCGGATGTACCGTTGGCATCCAAGATGAAGATGACGCGTTTTCGGAGATAGAAAATATATTTCAATATAAGCACTCAAGTAAAGCTGGTATACGCATTTGTTTATTTAATTAAAAAACAAAATACGGAGGAATTTCTATGAAACTTTCCAGAGGCCTGTGAGTCGCTGCTTCCGGTGCAGCCTCGCCTTTATGGTGACGTCAGTGACGTCGCACTGACAAGAACGCTGTCCGAAATATTCCACCAGCATTCGGTACGAATAAAGTCGGAACTGTTACGATAAGATCGGCGAGGGACTGTTTACCAAAGATGCCGTCACCATTTTGTTGACCCCACAGTCAAATGTCGTGTTCTGAGGTTTAAGGTCGCCGGATATACCGTTGGTCTGAATGAGTGAGAAAACGCGTTTTCGCACTTAAACAAATCTATGAAGAAAAAAACTTGTACAGCTAGTATGCGCGCATGCGTTTGAATTATAAAATAAAATATTGAGGCATCTCGATTAAACTTTAAAATCTACTTGAGGAACCTAGACCGCTGCTTCCGTTGCAGTATTGCTTTCATGTTGACGCATTGAAATCGCTTGCATTTTTAATTATATTCCTTTGTGACTGTTTATGTATAAGAACGGAATGGGATAGCTAAAACATGACTAGTATTCAGCTATCGGATAGTCTTCTAAAGAAGTTAGGGTCAGAAAAAACTTCAAGAACTGTATCAGAGATATAAATTAAAAAATCTTACATTAAAAATAGCCAATAATAACAAATATATAGCTGCGCTTTTCTAGAATGATCCGAATTTAAATATCTGAAATTATGGCCTCTGAATAAGGAATTGGCGTAAAGTTAGTTCCTTATTCAGAAGCCTGGATTTCGGACAATCACTTTCAGATATGTTCTATTTACTACGTAGTGTGGGTTATTTAAGCTTGATTAGGTTCTATGGAAATGTTCTTTTCTACTGTATATTATATTTTGCGATAAGCGCTGAAAATAAGTATTATAAAGACGATAGTAAGAGACTGGCCTTTTCATAATCAAACATAAATACAGTAACCCAACATTAATAAACGTCAATGTTAATCATGGTATATGTAAGTTAATTAAAAAAAAATACTTATTGCCGTACAAATCTACTTTGTTTATTAAAATGATAACCCAGTTCCCGTTTTTTGCTACTAAATAATGCACAAGTAACCAGTTGCTATAACTTAGGAAAAATACCGCTAGGCCTGATAATCAAAAAGAAAAGCGCGATTTCTTCGCTTCCTGTGACCTTTTATCGCGCGCCAATGTTGTAAGTTGCCGGATATACCGTTTGCATCCAAGACACAGGCGCTCGATGGCAATGTTTGTATTTTTTTTAGTTACCCGTTGTTTATTATAATGCATACACATACTAAATCAATAAAAATCTTCCAACAAAACGTCTTCTTAGACAAAAGATAGTTCGACTATGTATATAGTTATGTCAATATCAATATACATAGTCGAACTATCTTTTTTAAGACGACGTTTTGTCGTAAATGTTTCATTGATTTAGAATGTGCATGCATCAAAATAAACAACGGGTAACTAAAACAAACAAAAAACTAAACATGAACAAAAAAACAATAACAAAAACATTCCCATCAAGCGCCCGTGATCCAAGATCGAGAAAACGCTATTCCAGTGAAAGAACATCTGTTGAAATGCAAACACCAAATTACGGATTGTTTACGCATTTTTAATGAAACTTTCCAGTCTAAAAGAGGCACCCGGGTCGCTGCTTACGGTGCAGTCTCGCCTTGATGGTGACGCCAATCATGTCTTACTGACGGCAACGTTGTCCTAAATATATCTGATGGTCCCCTAATATATCGTTGGTCTGCACGAGCGAGAGATATTAATTAACATTCAAAGGGTTAATACAGTCAATTACACATTTTTTCGAAAGCCAGTACCTAATTCTACTGTAGCATAGATGTGAAAATCAATCATCCTTGTTTATTTGATTTTTAAATTGCACACCTCTTTTTTCTATCTTGTCCCATGATATGCTTAGTCGAGGGAAGTCGACGCACTGCAATTAATAATTTTATACCCGTCCAACATATTCAATAATTTTCGTTGAGTTATTGGTCTCGTTGGTTCATTTTGATGTATAATTTATAGATAGAACATTCCAGTTCCTTATTCGATTTGAATAAGGAATAAGGAACCAGTTTCGATTTGAATAAGGAATAAGGAACCAGTTCCTTATTCCTTATTCAAATCGAATAAGGAACTGGATAATCATCACTTAAAACTTAGTAGAAATGTATTGCAATTAGAATTTTACATATACAACCAATATATAAATAATATGTTTATTTATATGCGGTTAATATTGGATAAATTTCATTGATGTTTAAGTAAGAAAATGCCAGTTCCTTATTCGATTTGAATAAGGAATAAGGAACCAGTTCCTTATTCCTTTTTCAATCCGAATATGGAACAAGGTTATCATTAAATGAAACATAGTAGTGATGTACTGATAGTAGTGATGTACTGCAATTAATGTTTTTGATACCCAACCTAAATTTACAAGTTACATTTATGAAAAAGTCAGTTCCTTATTCGATTTGAATAAGGAATAAGGAACCAGTTCCTTATTCCTTATTCGCACCGAATAAGGAACTGTGGTATTATTAAATAATACAAGGCAGAAATATATAGCAATAAATATTTTTAACTTCGAACCTACATAAACTATGATTTTCATCGACATTTTATATTATTTGGTTAATTTTAATTTATGTTTGAGAAAGGCAATACCATTTCCTAATTATCCTCTTCATAATACTTGTTTTCAGCGTGTATAGTGACATAAAATATAAAAAGAAATGTGACAGAATACGTCCATATAACATAATCGTGCTTAAATAACTCACAATACATCTTATATATTACATATCCGAAAGTGATTTTCCCAAATACAGGCTTCCAAATAAGGAACTAGCTTTACTCCAATTCCTTATTCAGAGGCCATAATTTCGGATATTTAAATTCGGATCATTCTAGAATTGCACAGCTATAAAATCGTTATTATTGGCTATTTTAATGTAAGATTTTTTATCAATTTATATGTCTGATACAGTTCTTGAAGTTTTTCCTGATCCTAACGTCTAGAGAAGACTTTCCGATAGCTGAATACCAGTCATGGTTTAGCTATCCCATTCCGTTCTTATACCTAAACAGTTACAAGGGGATATGATTAAGGATGCAAAGCGATTTCAATGCGTCAACCAGTTCCTTATTCCTTTTTCCATACAAATAAGGAATTATGTTATCATTAAATTAAACTTATTAGAGATGTTCTGCAAATACTGTTTTTTTTTTACTCAACCTACATTAAAAATGATTTGTATTGATTTATTGGTCTCTTTGGTTCATTTTAATAATTTGTTCAGTAGGAAAATGCCAGTTCCTTATTCGATTTGAATACGGAATAAGGAACCAGTTCCTTATTCCTGTTTCAATCCGAATAAGGAACTATGCTATCATTAAATGAAACTTAATAGAGATGTGCTGCTATGAATGTTTTTTGATACCCAACCTCCATTTACAATGATTTTCATTGATTTATTGGTCCCTTTGGTTCATTTTAATATTTTGGTTAGTATGAAAATTCCAGTTCCTTATTCGATTTGAATAAGGAATAAGGAACCAGTTCCTTATTCCTTATTCAAACCGAATAAGGAACTATGTTATTATTAAATATAACAAAGTAGAAATGTACTGCAAATAATATTTGTTGCACCCTACATACATTTACAATAATTTTCGTCGAGTTATTCGTCTCGTTGGTTCATTTTGACTTATAATTTATAGAAAGAAAATTCCAGTTCCTTATTCGATTTGAATAAGGAATAAGGAACCAGTTCCTTATTCCTCATTCACACTGAATATGGAATGAGTGATGTATTGGACGTCATCATTGATGACGTTCAATCGAACGAATGATAAAGGGGGCTAAGTTTCGTTAAGCTCCAGGGTATAGCCGCGATTTGTGGGCCATGAAAACTGGCCCAACACTGTGCCTGAAATTTGACCTGTATATGGACCAGAACGCGATCTAGACGATGGCGTATTCGTCATGTCTGGGAAAAGTCCAGTTTTTGATAAAATGACGAAAAAGTGGTGTTTTTTATTGCGCAATCGCTATAAAATGAGTTCTCGCCGGAAGCGTTAATAGCAACCCAAACACAATTCACCCCCAGGAGACAATTCACGCGCTAGGCAATTCAAATTTGATTTTAAATAATACATAATGCGATTTTATTCCAAAATTAATTAATAATTTCATCTTGCGTTTAACATACGTTTAAGAAAATATTAACATAACAAACAAAAACAAACAACCGTTAAATTTTATTGTTGTAAATATGGTAACCTGATTACATATCCACTAGCGTCTATGCATATTTACACATAAAAAATAGTTCGTAAGTAAGCAACAAACAATCACATTTAAACTCAAATTATTGAACAAAATATATAAATTTAAGCTAGAAATCGAAACTTAAATACAATGTCTGCACTAAAAACACAATACCAATAGTTTTTACAATAACACATTCGACATGTACATGTACTTCCAACAACACGCCAACCGCTATTTTCAAAGCGAATGTGTAGAGTAGCATTTCAACAATAAAGACAAAATGGAACTGGATTTTAACGTAGTGCGCAAATTGGAAGTGATAACAGTAATTTATTTTTCAACTTGTCAATCTCCGTAGTATACGTTTAGTTGTGAGATGTTAACGGTTTCCAAAAAAAAACATGCCTTCGCTGCGAAGTCAAAGTTGGTGGGGAACGAGACTGCTTGTGGATTTCGAGTTGCTGGAAGTTTGTAACGAAGCTGCTTTTGTGCAATATTCAGCGATTTTGCAAGCTGTGTGTTTGAAGTCGGAGATATATATTGCTGACATTAATGATGTGTACGTTCTTGTGACCACTGATCTGCATATGATGCCAGTGGGAGAGCATCCCGAATCCCACATAGTCTGCAACAGATGTTTCCTGGTCGAGTGGTTGGTAAGTTTCATCGTTATACATGCATATTACACATTTTACATTATTTGTGCTATTTTTGACACCCATTTTTCATGCTGATGAACCAACGGTCAGTGCCAGTAGTCCTACTGTCATTGGTCTGTGTGTAGCAATAACCACTGATTTTGAAAATTGACATAAACCCAGTAAAATTATACATTTTCTGATAGATATTAGTAAACCATTTCCAAATATGTATGGTTTGTCTATCTTACATTGTCTAAAGTAATGTTAGTGAATGCGGAAACATTGAAAAATCCCATGTGTAAAAATTGTCATTTTTCATTTTTTCAAAATAGTCAACCTGGGTGTATAATTTGTTTAAAATAATGATTTAAGAACACATTTTTTATCCAAACTTTTAATAATTCATTACAGATACATTTCAGCTATGTTAGATGTCCTTGCAATTGGATGGTCCGGCAGGATTCTGGTCTGAAACACGTTACCCCCCACCAACCCAGGACCCAAAAATTCCTGAAATAGACAATACAAAGTTGATTTTTTTAAATTGCAA
Source organism: Dreissena polymorpha (assembly GCF_020536995.1). Classification (NCBI taxonomy): domain Eukaryota; kingdom Metazoa; phylum Mollusca; class Bivalvia; order Myida; family Dreissenidae; genus Dreissena; species Dreissena polymorpha. Next base: position 92,369,928 of record NC_068362.1, read on the forward strand.
ATGTGCATGTGATTCAATATCACAGTTGAAATAATGTACAACAAAACAAGAATAAATGTTCAAAAAACAAAAACTTATTTGGTTAGTATTTAAAAAAAAAACATTATCCAAAACATGTACAACTGCCCCACCCACCCAATACAAATGTGATACAACCTGGTATTTAAGAACATTTTCTAAGTAATATTATTTCTCTTAAACAAAGTTTTATTTATGAATTAGCAGTTAAATTGAACAGGAAAAACACTTACGGTTGAATATGCAGCCAGTAATCTGAATTCTTATCCAAAATTCTGATATGTCGGTTGATTAGGAATGGCAGCACCAGGAATTCTAAAAGATCGACAATGCATTGCTAAATTAAATCTTATATACTTTTGTAAGATGAAACAGAAACACTATTTGTTAGAATAGTTTAACACACACCTATTCAAAAAAAGATAAACATATAATAAAATAATTAAAAAAATATTATAATAATTACTGTAAGAAGTTTCGAACTCATAATAGGCGAATGTATGTAACAGCTCAATATCTTTAAACAACTTCTTGGATTTAGTAAATCATTGTCGATACATTAATTAAGAGCTTGTTTTCTTCATGAAAGGAACTCCAAAGATGCTGAAATATAATAGTGCACTGCATGCAAATATTAATTAAGTGATACTGACAAACTGAAAGAACAGAACATTTAACCGCAAATGTTTTCTACAAGCTTTTACTGATTCAATGTTTCTTTTTTCAAAGTTTGCTAAAAAATCATGCTGAGATCAAAATTAGCCAATTGTAAGGGCATTTAATATTTCATCCATTTAAGTCATCTTTTTAATGTAGCGCCATATGATGAAATAACTGGAATTCCTTTGCCAACTGAAGTAATTTCCAATTTAATTTTAATAGTAATATTAAAATTAATAATAAGATGCAGCCACACATACTGTTTGTCAAAAAGGCTGTTGAACAACTGATCTTTCACTGGAATATTCCTGTCAACCAAAAGGTGAAGGTGGTTGTGTCTCGTCAGAGTCCGATATCTATGCAAATGAACAGACACATTCATATTTTTGTCATCATACTTACAAAGTACATTTCCAACAATAATATTATTTCTTACAGTAGAGGCATGTGTATATTCTGTATTATTAAATAATTAAGTTTTAATTCAGGATATAATTGTTAACCATCAAATTCAATGTCTTCAACATGCAACTGCTTAAAATGTTACTTACCACAATGTAACTGTGCTCATGTATTTGTGAAATCCCATCATAATCACTGTCCAATAGATCTTTGTCAGTCATGTTCTCTATAAAATAACAAGTAAATAAAATAGAATTTCAATACCGGTATGCACAAAACCTGCGACACATAATAACCGAGTCTTAGCATTGCATCCTCAATTTTGCAAAGGTTAATTCTAGAACCTAACCTTTATATATAATAATATCCATTTATTTTTTGTATATTAATATTGTAAATGAAATAAGAACTGAAATTAATTATAGCAGTTTTAACACGTTAACAAAACTAATAATGAGATGGTGTGCGAATTATAATGCTCCCTAAATGTATAATCAACTTAAAACTAATAACGTACCTTAGCTTTTAAGTTTATGATTATGATCAATCACAGAAGTTACATTTTACATTTGTTACAAATGAAGACAAGTCCGGTACGACATGGCGCGGGTACGATCTGGAACAGATTTTCTTTGACATAATTAACACAATAATTTAGGTGATTTAAGTGAATTCATACCTGCATCGATACCAAATGAGACGATTTCTCTTCCTGCCAAACAAATACTGTGTTTATCGTACCGATATCCGTAAAACTGCTCAAAAGATCGCTCCCGAATTCACCGTAACAACAATGTAATAATTCCGCGTAAAGGGGAGTAACTCTACTGCACAGGAATAGTGGTGTTGGAAATAAATAAATATATATTATTTCACGCGCATATACCTGATTCAAATGGTTAGAATTTATTAAAAAACACAATAATTGATTTATTAAAAGCTAAATTTCAAGTGAATCTGCCTTCTTTCTGCAAAATATTGGCCTTCGAATTTTTTACTTTCACTTTTGAGCAATGATTTTTTATTTTCCGGTCATGGCAAGGTCAGATACTGCTTATTTGGACATATCTCCTCCCACATATGCAAATTTTTCATTTGGATTACTTCTTTCACGCTCGTAGTGAAGCGTTAAAAACACCCTACATTTTTCGGTCAACTTTTTGCCTGAACACCGATTGCGCAATAATTTGCATAGCAGGTGCGTGGTTATTGCTACTGTGTGCTTGTTGAAAGTACATGTAGAAAGGGTTGTTTAGCTTCAATAAGCCATGTTGCTATTTTTTGGATAAAATTTATTGCAGTGGGCTTTTTATCTTTGTGCAGCAACCTCTGCCGCCTCATTTTTTGAAAACATTAGTCGCACACTGTTCATATTGTGGAAAAATGAGTCGCGCACTGTTCACAGTGAGAAAAATGGGTGGTGACTATTCAGTGATTTTTTTTGCTTTAAAGGGGCCTTTTCACAGATTTTGGCATTTTTTAACTTATTCATTAAATGCTTTATATCGATAAATGTAAACATAGGATCGTAAAAGCTCCAGTAAAAAATCAAGAATAAAATTAAAAAAAGGAAAAGAACATTGCCCGGAACAGGTTTCGAACCAGTGACCCCTGGAGTCCTGCCATAGTCCTGAAGTAAAAACGCTCTAGCCTACTGAGCTATTCCGCCGAGTACATACGCTGGAAGTATTTTATACCTTATATAAGCAATCTTCGTAGTTTCACAAAATTTAACGACAAAAACAGAACTCTCCAAATTATTCAATCGTTTCGCGTTGCAACGCTTTATAATTTTTAGGTTTTAAAATCGTCAAAAGATGCATATAATGGCTATATTAGAGCATGGTTAATGTTCAGTATTACTGTTTCCTCACAAATATCATAACTAAAACGAAAATTTGCGAATCTGAAACAACTTTTTTCAATTTTGTCAATTTACCAAAGCGTGAAAAGATCCCTTTAATTTGTTACAGCCTGTGCCTTTTGAATTGGGAAAATAAGCGCGATAAACCGTGAAATTGGGAAAAATAGCGCGATAAACCATGAACTTGGGAAAAATTAACATTATAAATAGGATTATAAGTAACAGAAGTGATATTGTGATATTGTTTTTAAGTGCATGTTCAGGGAGTTTTCTAGAAAAGGAGTCTGGTCAAATTGTTGTTTTTTTAATCAATAAAAGTGGCAAGTTTGGGAATGATTTATGGACAAAAATGACTAAATTCAAGTTATATATTTTGTAAGTTTTATGAGACTTCTTTCTAAAAAAAAAAAAAAAAAAATGTTTTTTTTTTTTGGAAGTTGGGCTTTTTGGGGGAAATTTTGGTCAGAATTTTGGGAAAAAACGTGTATTTTTGCGATTGGGAAGCAGCCGAAATTCGGCTGTAAATTTGAGCAAAAAAAATCACTGACTATTCAACAATGTGAAAAAATGAGTCGCGCATTGTTTAAAATTCTTAAAATATCAGTCCAGGGGACAAAAATATTTATAAATGGCACTCGTCCTGCAGGACAAGTGCATTAAAATTTTCACTCGTCCTGCAAACACATGCACTTGTCCTTCAAATATGTGTGAAAGAAAGATTGCAAAGGACTGATATGACTAACAATGTTTCCTAAATCACTGCTAAAATGCTGCTTACTTAGTTATTCATGCCAGCTGATCACAGAAGAAATGTTAACTTACTTTATTTATGAGGAACACAAAATAAATAAATGAAGACAAATTTGTTTTTTCCTTTTTCTAATGCTTGCGTTTTGGATGGTTAAACATCGCTCCTGCCCCCTTTAAAGAACGCTCGTATGTCAGACATTTTTCAGATGAAATTCAGACTGGTTTAAAACCGTACTTCGCAGTAAAATAATTCTTTAAAAAAATCAATACTTACAGTGAATGAAGTCAGATGGTTCCCTGTCAACATGGACGCGCAAAGTTTACACCAAAAAGCCAATATTTACTCGGGACACAGTCTCGCATAACAACGCGCACCTGCTGTATGAAATTTACAATTACGATTTCCGGTTCATTCGCGTTCTACTTTCGGAATAGATATGCTTTAAGAAATGATTTTATTTAATGAAAAAGAGTCTTACTGGTCAGAAAATACATATTTTAACATAAGTTTTTTTTCACTCGTCCTGTAGGACGAGAGCTTTAGGGAAATTCACTCGTCCTTTCAAGATTTCACTCGTCAATACGAGCGGACAAGTGGAATTTTTGTCCCCTGCAGTCGCAAACATTAGAAAATTGTAAAAAAAAGTGTCTCACAATGTTGGAAATTGTGAAATATGAGTCCACCAATGTTGAAGGTTGTAAAAAATGAGCCTCGCGATCTAGACAATTATGGAAAAATAAGTCAGGGGACAAAAATTCCACTCGTCCACTCATATTGACGAGTGAAAACTTTATAAGGACAAGTGAATTTCCCTAAAGCGCTCGTCCTACAGGACAAGAGGAAAAGCAGATGTTAAAATATGTATTTTAGGACCCGTAAATAATTAAATAAAATCATTTTCTTAAAGCATATCTATTCCGAAAGTAGAACGAGAATGAACTGGAAATAGTAATTGTAAATTTCATACAACAGGTGCGCATTGTTATGCGAGACTAAGTCCCGAGTACATGTAAATGTTGGTGTCAATGTTGACAGGGAACCATCCAACTGCATTCACTGTAAGTGTTGATTTTTAAAGAATTATTTAACTGCAGAGTACAGTTTATAACTAGTCTGAATTTCGTCCGAAAAATATCTGACATTTGAGCGTTCTTTAAAGGGATGGGGGGGGGTTGATGTTCAAACGTCCGAAACAGAAATCACGCAAGCATTAGAAAAAGTAAAACAGCAGTCTTCATTAATTTATTTTGTGTTCCTCATAAAGAACTTATTTCACTGCTTAACATTTCTTTTTTGATCAGCTGGCATGAATAACTGAGTAAGCAGCATTTTAGCAGTGATATAGGCAATTTTATTAGTCATATGAGCCCTTTGAAAAATTTATTTCACACATATTCAAGGACGAGTGCATGTGTTTGCAGGACGAGTGCAAATTTAAATGCACTCGTCCTGCAGGACGAGTGCAGTTTAGAAATATTTTTGTCCCCTATAAGTTGCACACTGTTCAAAATTGTGAACAAATTTGACTTGTGACTGTTGGAAATTGTGAAAATAATTTATTGAGCATTGTTCAAATTTGTGAAAATATGAGTCTCAAACTGTTCAAATTTGTGAGAAAAAAAAAAGTCGCTAACTGTTCAAAAATGTGAAAAAATGAGTTGCACACTTTTTTAAATACTGACCATTTGCATTGCAAATTCCTCTAATTAAAATACTGACCATTTGCATTGCAAATTCCTCTAATTTGTGACAAAACTACTATCGCTAGTAATGATTGAGGAAAAAAACAAGTCTATTATAAAAAAGGTTTCAGTTTAAAGATATTCGTAATTATTTTTTATTTAAAGTTGATTACGGCCATATCATATGCCTATATTATCTAGGGCTGTAACCAATACACTAGGTGACGAATACGATACGTATCAGGAATACAGGGTAGCGAATATGAATATTTATTCGTGAATATGAATTTCAATGAACAAAAGTAATACTGACAACTTGACATGACATTATATAGTATGAAACTATGTGTATTTGTCAATTTGATTAATTGAGTATCATTGCATACTGAAAATATGACATATAACACTTTGAAATAACAAAACACTGCAAATTGTCATCGTCTCATCGTCTTTTTTGGGGAGACCAAAGTAGCGCCAGACAAACAACGTGTATTTGGCAGGCATGTCAACGATACCAATAGCATTCTTGTGCAAGGCTCCATGTTTGTTGATAAGTTGCACAATCATTGTCGTAAAGATAAACAAAAAAGAAATTGCATCTGCTTATCCTTTGTGTGTATGTTTAAGCATCAAATCATTCGTATTAACCTAAATAAACATTAAACATCTACGAAAGATTTTTCAATTCATTTCAATGTCGTAAATATTTAACCGGTTCCCGCCATTTTTGTTGATAATCTCACTGTGTAACATAGTGGGTGGGGTAAACATGATGAAAAACACCGGAATTAGGAGAAGAACATTTAAATATAGGGGTTAATTGTATGAACATTCATTTGTAAGGTAAGATGATTAAACTTTCAAACTCGAACCACGTTGTTTGTATTCGTCAAATATTCGGTTCGGGAGGTGACGAATAACGAATACGAATCATCCACAGCCGTATTCGAGTAATTCGAATGTATTTTTACAGTCCTAATATATAATATAAGGACAACTCTTGTGTTTTAACTGTTTAACAAATTAACAGTATATGTAAAGACTCACACTGGACAAATTAATCATTAAATCTAAATTGAATGAATGAATGGGAAGAAAACATTTGTCCCTCTATTTACCTTTTTTTTTTCATTATTGAGTTTTTTTTCTCTGACTCATGATATCAAATGGAAAAGATGAAACTGATCAAACAGCGAAGCTCTCGTATGGTATGAAATTACTGAGGAGGTATATCCCATACACCATCACTCACTTACTATGGCTTGATTGGTTATTTTCGGCTCGGGTTCTACTTACATGTACCCCAAGTACTCTAAAGTATACTTACATGTACTCCGGGTATGGTAAATATACTTAAACGTACCCGGTGATGTTAGACTGTACCCTAGTTGTATATCCGCCCAAAATCCGATGTCGTAAAACACGCTACTGATTACCGTAAAATGATATTGTTTACCTTAAACAAACTTCTTTTTCAAAATATCTGCATCATGTTGCTTTTTGAGTATGCGTTTAGATACTATAAAGGCTGTTTAGCAGAAAATTGACATAAATGTGAACATAATTAATTTTTACAAATTTGCCAACAACAACCGATTTAGCGTTAAAATTCACCAGTACGTTGTAGTATATTTATTGAACCCAGGGTACATGTCAGTGTACTTAAGAGTACCTGAGGTGCATGTAAGTACATGTAGTACCCGAGGCGAAAATGACCAATGGAGCCTTACTAACTGTATAATGATTATATCTCACAAACTACCTTTACCTTGTTGTGTTTATCAACCATAAATTTATGTAAATTCTGGCTTTTTTACTTTAATTTTCCATTCCATTGATAGCGCAATTTTTGTCTTATCTCGTATGATATTATTTTACTCTTTGGATTTCAATGAAGACAAGCTAAAAGTGTCATTTTATTTTACAAACAAATCTAAGATGTATTTTAATATTTAGTGTTTGTCATGCATAATTCAGTGTTTTCCAAAAAAAATTGTGTAGCCAGTTATATGGCCAGCAACTATGCAGTAAAACTAAAGCATTTGTGACATTTTACTTGATATACTTTGGGAAAATAGTTGGCGTCTAGAGTAAATGTAACCGGCGAAATGGCCCGCTGCCGGTCTTACAGAGAACACTGATAATGGTAAACTAAATAAAAAAACTCGCTGCGACTGGATTATGGGTTTGTAAAATTGTTTTTTGGGTCATAATATGGTCAGCATTCAATACAAATGTTATTATAAAGTATTGTGGTTTAAAATTCATTTTGAGAATGGGATGGAAGAACAGAAAATGAAAGGGTATACAGGGATGAAAATTAGTGGTTTCCCGTGAGCCCAGGGCAAGTAGCTTTGGCCTGGGCAACTCAATTTCCAAAGTTGATAGTCCGGCCGGGCAACTTTTTTTTTTTAAAGCTTAAAACAATTCAGTGCAATAAAAATTGAATAACAATTGACCACCATGGATCAATACTAGTTAAATAACATTCATTATTTAGGAATAGGAAATGATCAAATTCAGGCTCATAATAAAACATCAAACATTGAGTAGTGCAATGTCAGCAAATTTATTTAATTATCTATTATTTTATTAAAAGAAAGTATAATATACACATGTACATATTTCTGGGCTCGTTATTTTTTATCTGGGCAACCAAAATACTAAAGATGGTTGCCAGTGCGGGCAACCAATAGTAATAAGTTAGTTTTAATCAATGAAATATCATTGTAACTTTATTGTTATAAGCATTGCATTAAAGTTGTGATTGAGGTAAGCTTGTTTTTATTAATATAGTATATTTACTTTTTAGCTCGACTATTAAATATGAAATATATAAAGTGGAGCTATCCTACTGACCCCGGCATTGGCGTTAGCGTGCAAATGTTATAGTTTGCGTACCACCCCAAATATTTCCTATGTCCCTTGACGTATTGCTTCCATATTTTGCATATTTCTTAACCAACATGTCCCCAACCTAAATACAAGAGCAGACAACTGTTTCACTTGCATTTCGTAAGAATTATGACACTTTTTCCATGTAGAATATGCATATTATTGATAACTCTACAGTGTTTGAAATTCGCACTAGCCCGGGGCTAGTTGATCTTGTTTCGGGCTACTGAATTTCCATGGGTACTAGCCCGATTGGGCTATTTATTTTTCGAACCATACCTTAGAGGGTTTATTTAGCTTCGTATCGCGTTTCCTCACCCTTCCTATTATGTTGACATGACAGAGTTTGAATGACATTTTTTTTTGATACCGTGCGAATAAAATGCGGATCTACCCAGCTTGTTCAATTTGCTGTACTTTTAGAAAACCATACAAGTCTACAAATGTTTTAAATGTCCGCCATCTTGGATTTGTAATGATCTATTGACGAATTAACACATTGCAATATCATATTTTAATAGAATATGTCAACCAAATTATATATTGATAGCGTAGTTGCTTGGTTACTTTTTACTGATTTTCAGTTTTGGCAGTCAAACGATATGCATATTTTATTTCACGTGCAAAGACTGACATTGATATGTTTTTGGACAGTTGTTTCCAGATACGGTATTATCTGTCGATTTTAATTTATTTTCGACATTCTTGATAAAAAAATATCTAGAATGATGAATACACATGCGATGTTACGGATGGTCTGGTTGATAATTTTTCACATTGTACTCACCAGAATTGGACCTAATTAGACTATAAAAAAGAACAGTAAGCTAGGGGGAGGAGACACTGCCCTCTATTCGCTTTATCATACGGCCTCAGACTTTCGGCTAAATGTTTCGGATTTCAAATTTTGGACAATTGACATCTAAAATTATTTACAGACTGGATATATACCTTTGCATCTTGACTGCATGTAAGGTATTGATTGACGAATAGCCTCATACATAAATATTATAATCGTATTGTGTCATTGAAATATTATAATAACATTTCCAGTTAATTGGGATCAACTGTTAGTTGCAATCCCTATCAATTACACCCTACCTGCAATAAAATCTATCCAGAACCGCAAAAATATCAACTTATTTTAAAAACTTGTGATAAACAGTTCGGGCTAGTAAACTTTGGTTCGGGCTAGTGAAAAATTCCATCTGGTAGCCCGAACGGGCTAGTGGTTTCAAAAGTGAAATTTGCACACTGACTCTATGTTAAAGTGTGCGTACCACCCCAAATATTTCCTATATCCCTTGATATATTGCTTTCATATCTTGAATAATGTTAACGTGCATATTTTGTATTAACGTCTTGTTATTGTAGTGTAAATATTTTTCGGATTTCGGACAGCCCATTCATCGAGTATTATTGTTGTGGTTTTGTGAGTACTCTTCATGTAAAATACTGCTGTTTAGATGTTCATTTTTAGTCGTATATATATCAGGATTCAATACCTATACCTTAGTGAAAATGGCATCGGAAGAACATTTGTTCATTGTACTAGATAGAATTAAACATTAAGATAGAATTAAACATTATATCTATCCATCTTATTGTTTATTGCAGTTTCAGTAATATTCTGTCTAAAAATGATTTCAACATGATATAATTTTAAATCATGGCTAGGAAATGTGTTTATATGAAGCAAAAATAAAAAATAGACGGTTCATTTTTTCCCCATTTACATGTATGTATATTTATCTATGTATACATCTTTTGTTGTAAACAGTTATGCGACATGTCCGAAAACGCCCAGGACAAATATATCGACGTAATGATTTTTTCACTTATGTGGGCGTATGTTGGCTCCACTTCACACGATACAGTCATTGTAGTTTAATTGAAAAATGCATCTTACAATGTGAGATGAGTTCTGGGTTCAAGCCCCAGCAGTGGCCTATCAAGTGTGAAATACGGAGCCATTATGATTAAATATACACAGTTATCTTTTTAAACAATACAATTAAATATAAGGAATAATGTTAAAGGGGAATTGCTGCTTAGCTATTTTTGACATTGAATAACAGGGTTTATATACACCCCAAGGATAAATGCTTCTAAATTTGTAAAAAAAACAAACAAGTCGAAGTGTGCAGATTATGAAACATTTGAACTTTCTGATGTCTTAAAGTCATTAAATGCCACTTAAAGTTTACTTTTTTTTTTACAAAATGACCCATTTTGTGCTGTCCGTTATCGGTTAATGTTTTACGCTGTCAGGTCCAGAAGCGCTCATTCTGTAGCTTGTTTGGACCATAATCTATAATGCGACCAAGTTTCAGCAGATTCGGCCCAGTGGTTCTGATTTTATACGCTGTGCCTAGCTTTTATTGAGTATAAGTACTATTACTCACTGATTTATGCATATGAGCTCGGCTGTTTTCGGACAAAATGTTTTGTCATAGCAAGCTCATTGTGTCATGAAGTGTCTTTTCGCCACCGGCGTCTGCCATGCTAAAACCTTAACATGAACCCATTGTACCCAGAATTTTTTTTCGTACCCATTTTTTTCGTACCCAAATATTTTTCTTAATCAAATGTTTTTCGTACCCAAATGTTTTTGTACCCATTTTTTTCCTTCTAAATTTTTTGTGTACCCAAATTTTTGTTTCGTACCCATTTTTTTCGTACCCAAATTTTTTCGTACCCAATTTTTTTTTTTCGGACCCATTTATTTCGTACCCAATTTTTTTTCGTACCCAATTTTTTTTCGTACCCACATGTTTTCGTACCCAATTTTTTTTTCGTACCCATTTTTTCGTACCCAAACTTTTTTTGTACCCAAACTTTTTCGTACACACTCTTTTTTTTTACCCAAAATTTTTCGTACCCAATTTTTTTTCGTACCCAAATTTTTTCGTTCCTATTTTTTTTCTACCCAAATTTTTCGTACCCAAATTTTTTCGTACTCAAATTATTTTTTCGTTCCCATTTTTTTCGTACCCAATTTTTTTTCGTATCCAAACGTTTTCGTACCCACATTAATTATTCTTACCCATTTATTTTTTTCGTACCCAATTTTTTGGTAGAAATAATCGGTTTACAATTTGATTTGATCTCCCCACTCATTCCATCCTGCGAAACCCTTAAGGTGTCGCAACTCTGGTAAGGAACTGGATAATCATCACTTAAATTTTAGTAGAAATGTATTGCAATTAGAATTTTCCATATACAACCAATATATACATAATATGTTCATTTATATGTGGTTAATTTTGGATTGGTGTTTAAGTAAGAAAATGCCAGTTCCTTATTCGGCTTGAATAAGGAATAAGGAACTGGTTCCTTTTTCCGTATTCAGCCTCGAATAAGGAATTGGATTATAAATAAAAACAAGCATGTTTAAATGTACAATATTGATTTTTTTTATCTCATACATGTAAAATAATAGTATGTGCTTTAGGTTTTGTTGATTTGAAATAAGTATTCGAATTAAAAAATATCGGTTCGGTTTAAACAAGAAATCCTATGCAAGCGCGAAGAAGAAACATGAATATGTAACGTAATACATAAAGTAAATGTATTCGAGTTATTTTGTTTTGATTTACTTCAGAAATGTTTGTATTATTGTTCTATTAAACTCTATAGCAAAGATGTTACGCGTAAATAAGGAATAAGGAACAGTTCCTTATTCCTTATTCGAATAAAGAATAAGGAACTAGGAAAAAGGAACCAACTTATCACCCATGATAAAATGCATACTTTTGATAAACTTAATCGAAACTTTTTGACATGACAAATATTCAGGTATGGTTGAAATTGAAAAACAGCAATATGTTGACACAATGTGCCTTCTTTAGGCAACAACAGGATTAAATACAAAAAGGAACAAAAACAATCCTGCTGATATAATAAAAATATGAATTTTTAGACGTTTAAAAGTAACCTATTAAACGTATTGATGTATAAAATGTTTAAATAGGCGACTGTATGTAACTAAGTATAACACACAGCGTGCATGAAACAGAAATTAAGGACAAATTATTTTAACAAAATGTACATAATTAGTATAAAAATGCACTTTTCACCCACAATCTAATCTCAACTACCTATTTGGAACAATATACAGCCAAAAAGGGCAGGGCTAACTCTGCCATTCACCAAATTTAGCCAACGACTGCAAGTTGAAACATTTTGTTTAAGAAATTTATATTTGGCTGCATCATTTTCTTCATTAAAATATACTTATCATAAAATAGCAAAAGTTACAAGATTGTATAATATATATTGATACAAATTTGGCTAAAGAAAGGAAAGCCTTGAAGGGCATTGTTCACAGATTGTCAAAATGACACTATATGGCGTTGACTGATGATGGAAATAAAGTTTAGTTTATGAATAGTGATCATTTGAAATTGATAAATTATAAACTGTTACACACTCGAAACTAGTGTTACACACTCGAAACGATTGAATATGTTGGAATAGCTTGTTTCTGTTAATTCCGTTAAAATTTGTAGAGTAGCTAGTTTCTGATAATTCCTTTAAATTGTGTAACAACAGTACACGTACATCACTTACATAAATAAAGTATCAAAAGCAGACTTTGTATAGCAGTCCGGATTGCCGAGTGGTAACAGCAATAACTGTTTAATCAATATAATGACATACAATGGTTTGAGTCTCGATAACGGCAAACGTTGTTCTTAATACTTAACTATTTTAAATTCTATTCATGTTATTATATTAACTTAACGCCTTAATATTTAAGAATATATATATATATATATATATATATATATATATATATATATATATATATATATATATAGAAACAAAGGCAGTCTTATTTTGAGGATGGCACAATAAAAGCCATAATTTAAAGTGTATAAGGTAAGGTTAAAATTGTAAACCTTATTAGTTGCAACTATTAACACAATTACCAGTCACATAGCAAGTTAACTAATCATCATAATGTTCTTTGGCCATGGCTGATGTCATCGTCGAAGACTTGGTGCACCCTCCCTCATGGCAGCCACTGGCATTCGAAGCAATGCTTTTATGAAAAACTCCATGTTTGTGTTCAGAAAGACTTGCTTGACAGCTTCTGAAAAAGTACAAGTTTAGGTTTATTATTATATGATCATTTTAATACATGTGCTTAAATATCCCAAGATTTTTTATTTATAAAAACATGATATTCGCTTACTTTTTCATGGACAAGTATTATTGATAACTTTTCAAATATACAGTGCTATTTAATATTCATGATCTGTTTCTAAACCCTCAAATATTTATATGACAGTTTAATTCATATAGTCACCAGAATAACACATTTTTTAAATTATCTGCATAAAGTGTTGCACTACTGCTGACTAGTACTTTATGCTGTTATAAAAGTGTACTTTTTATGTAAAACAAATAGCATGTTAACAACCAAAGAAAAAACTTCAGGAATAGGATGTAACCTGGAACTATCGTGTGTGGTCTGTCAGAAGACAACCTTGCCGATTCCCCGCGGCACTAGAAATGTGGGTTGGCTGTTGAGGGCTGGGTCTTGTCAACAATAGTGTTGAATCTTTCAATGAAACAACGAAACACAAATATTCTTAATTCGTACAAATAAATTTAAACTGTATACACATCCAATTTAAGTGAGTGTACACGTTACAAAAACAGCAAACTATGAACGCGCGGTAAAAACTACCTCGCGAATATATATTACGAATCGATAATTCAAATTCTTCATGTACCATCACGGTATTTACGAACAAATCTACATGTGCGTAAAAAATTAAAGTTAATTATATATTATAATCAACAAATACTAACTTGAACTTTAATGAAGATCTCCGAAACAAAACGCAAGACGCAATGTTTGTGTTCGAACGCCTCATTTAACTTGGCCGCCAGAAAATGTATCCCCAGAATATTTCCTTAACCGAACGAAATTATCGTTTTTGAACGAAAACATTTACAACCACACAATGAGACACAGCTCTCTCATACAAGCCAAAATATGCATATGGATAATAGAATGTGTTTTATATTTTTATTTTTGAAATACTAAACTAATACAGATCTACCTTATAATATGAAGAAAACAGATCTATCAAACAGTTTAGCGAATAATGTTTCATATATTATGAAAACCTTTTTCACTGTCTTAACATGTTTTATTATTCTTCAACTTTTAAATATCAATCTAATTGAACGCTAATTCAACTCTCCTGTCTCCAGTCGAATCCCACATTTGAAGAATTTGTTTTCGATCAACTGGAATGTGTTTATGCACAAACATTAAAGCGATGCCATTGGCATGCTACTATATAATAACATTATAATTATTTACTTTAGATATTATTCGGAATGAGTTTTTTTTTTGAGTTTACATCAAATCAGCTTCCGCAAACTTGCTGTTGTAGTTCAGGCAAGTTCACCGTGAAACAATTCATGGACGATTTTTTTTTCAATTAAGAGCTTGAAATCACCATAGGGATTATAAAAATGTTTAAATACATTAAATCAAAATAGTTTTTCAATCATAAGCACATATAAAAGGATCATTGATTACAAAGTTATTTGGAAAAAAACGGACCTACTGGGGTTCGAACCAACGCAGAGACAATATAATAGTGGTCAATGGATCCAGAGTCTGACGCGTTACCGATTGCGTCACAGGGTTATCATTAGGAGTACAAATATTTAACTTAAATCAGTTAAGTTTCTTCTGGCCATTTTTTTTTCAATTGTCTTGTGTAAAATTTTGTTTCAGCACTGCGTCATCATTTTCTGTCTGGTCTATCATCAACTACATTGACTATTAAAATGTAAAGACTTGAACTTCTTTATATCCAAAAAGTTTAATACGCGGGATATCATAATTTAAAAATTCTAATGTAAACAAAGATTCTTACCACCTGAAACGGTCCCAGATCTAACTCGACGCCGACCATAAAGAGGGGAATACCAATAAAGCCAAAAACGCCAACCACCCGAAGTGTGTCTAGATCCAAAATAGACCCAGACCTGGCCGTAAAACACCGATTCTAGCTCGGTACGTTCCGATGTCCACCATAATTATACCATCGAAGTGTACAGTGCGACGCTTTGTTTAATATACGGATTTTCCTAATCATTTTGCTGAGCCATTTGGAATCAATTGAAGTTATTATATTGAAATAATTATCTGCCTCAACTTGAACCAATTGAATTCAATGATAATATTTGTTTGTGAATATCACAGTGTCTAAAATTCATTAAATTGCCTCAATTTCATTATACATTTTATTCTTTGACATTAATTTTCCTTTTTTTCCTTGTTATCTCAACATTGCTCTGCAAATGTTAGCCGAGGCAACTGCCTCGGTGTGCCTCAACGTGGCTACGACGCTGGTTATTAACGGTGTGATTACATTCTGTCCAGTCCATGTGTAAACCCCTAAAAACCCCGATGATTCTGCACCCTGGTATACATATTTTATAAGTTTATGTACAGGTAATGTAATCGTAGCATGGTGTCCTAGAAATATTACAACTTGAAAGTGAAGCTGCAACATTTAAATTTCCATACAGTGAAATATGCATCAATATATAACGCAATATCAAAAACAGATAAGTAATCTCATAGCACAGCAAAAGCGGCGTTGAACAAATCAAACCAATTGTATTATATTTTAGCTACCCACTAATTTAACATTCGCCAATAGCAACAGAGTTTCTACTTTTCTAGTAACACTATAATACATTTCAGGTAAATCTTGTCTTGTTCGCAAGATTTATAAAATAAGCAAAATGTATTCACACAATATTTAACAAATATTTAGGGAAGGAAACTATGATAATAAAACAAACTATCGCGTCAGCAAGCCACTTAAAAAATGAAAAATTGAAATACCAGTGCATTACCACTTCTAGCGAGAACGTTTTGACAGCACCATAATTAATGTTCACGTGATAATAATCATCAATGTTGTTTAATGAAAGCCAGTCGTATTACCCTTCAAAACCGCATTTGTTATAAAAGATCTGTAAAAACAAGGAGAGCGCGGCCGAATGCTAGGTTTTATTTGATGAGACTCGATGATTGATTAAATCATGGTCGTACAACGACGTTTAACAATTAACATATGCCACAGGAAGACTTAATTTACGATATGTCAATCTGTTTATTGTAAAAAAAAATTGCAGGACAAATAAGGACATACTGATCTCAATGTTAATAGCAAAAATAGACCTGACCACCTAGTTAGCAAAATGCTCGATACAGTTTCAAGTATATTCGTTAACCGTTTTATTGACGTTTGGAACTATTCCACATAGAATGCTGAGAAACTTATGATGATCATCCGTTCAATAAAAATGTTAAACACAGACTTTTGTTATAGGAATGTCTTCTGGTCGCGATTTAGGGCTTAACCTTGAAAACATGTTTTATAATTTTTGTAATCCAACTCTTAGGGTAGTGATTGACAATTAGTTTTAGTATGTAGCTATGTATGATCTTTGCATAAAAACAACCTGCTGCATTACTACACATCAGCTCTTTACAACTATTTTAAAAAGGTTTTAGTCAATTGTCACCATTTTATTTCATTTTAAGATATGTTGATGATACGTCCTTTTCTTTCCGCGTTACAGTTTGCAGCAATAAAAATACAACCATATCGTATTGAAAATCGTGTTTCTATATTTTAATATTTAAAGTGTATACTACACAAATAAGCTTTTATACACAGTATAAGCTCAAGTTCATCAATGTGATTGTCGTTGACAACATAAGCGTCGCTCTTAAACGGTCGAGTGAGAGCATTTTGAGTGATAATGCCGTTCACAAACATATTCATTTTATGAATATTACAGTATTTAATTGAATAATAATAATTGGATAATAATTCCACTTATAATACATGTCACGTCATCACGATGTATTTAAGCAAAATTGCATTACGATGGGTAATCCTTATCAAAGAGCATTTAAATGTACAGAATAAGGCATAACAACCGTGTATTGTTCTTAATTATATTTCGTATGTGTCCTCATAAAATATGTTTGTAATATGGACGACGCTTTACTCACATACCTTGTACCCGGTTGTATCAAGCACACTTCACACTTCAAATACATTAGATCCAATTTACATAAAATCCCGACCAGCATGAAATAGCCCCAAAAAGTGCCATTTCGTTTGGTTAGGATCTGATAAAACTGTTTAGCTTGTAGAATGCGAGACCATCAATATAAACTAGCTTCATGTTCCAGAAAATCCTGTACCTAATTGCTGAGAGGCTGAATATATGAGCATCAAGTTTCGTCCCAGATTAGCCTGTGCAGTCTGATGTGGCCAATCAGGGACGACACTTTTCGCCTAAACTGAATTTTAATTTAGAACAAAAATGTGTTTAAAGCGGGAAATGTAGTTCCTGATTAACCTGCGTGGATTGATTTTAATTTAAAACAAAAATGTATTTAAAGCTGAACGGGTCGTCCCTGATTAACCTGTACGGATTGCATATGCTAATCTGGGATCTCTACAGGCTAATCTGGGACGACACTTTACGCATACGCAGTTTACCCCATGTTACAGGGAAAAGGGACCCCTCATTGCTATAGGGGCCTCAGTTCACGCAGCTATTACAGCTATACCACCGCAGTCACTTCACTGTGGACACGGCTGTCGTGGACTGGCACTTGAAACGCATCAGAGAAGTAACAGAGTAAGGTCTTAATAGACCGTCTGATTGGATGGGCTGTCTTGGGACCGTGAGAATTGATTAGATGTTACACAACATATGATCGGATATGTTATTGGACCTTGTGATGGATTGATTGACTAGTTATTGTGTTCTTGGATTGGTTGTCAAAAGATCCATTTTATATACACATCCACACCAGCTTCTCACAACTTAAAATCAGATTCAACTAATTGAAAAGAATATATAAGTCACAATCATTTTTTCAGTGGAATATATATTTGGGATTGGCCTTAAATCTTGTTCCACAAGCAGTTTTTGTATGGGACATCAATGTGAAAATAACCTTTATCCAAGTTTGTAGGCAATTATTCTGTCAAATATCACTTTTATCTTGACCCAGTTCCATAAGCAATTCATTTTTGCAATTAAAATGAGAATTTGACCATGTACATAGAAACGTAAAGAGGTCACTAAAAATCAGACTGAAATTCAACTGTTCAATATATATGGCTAACCCTCTCTACAATATCTGATTGTTTTTTTGACGACACCAGCATCAATCTTTCACAACTTGCAATATTCAACTATTTTTAACGCTTAAAATCGTACCTATACTATATTGTGAAGTTCGCATAAGCTAATCAGGGATACTATTTTCTACGTGGACTAGATTTTTGTTCAGATGCTTCCTTTACACGACAAATTCTATGAAAGCTGAAATTATCGCCAATGAGGCTTATTCTAACTGCAGAAAGCCTTATTTTACCAGAACGCGGCTCAAAATTTGAATTTCTGAACGAGATCCTATAAATCAGATCAAATCAAATGTTGCATAATCAAAACATCGTAAATCACTCAAAAACGTTTACAGTACAATAACTCTTACAAGGTAAATACTTTATGATGTAACATTAATAAGTAGCAATAGAGTTACTAATTTATAATAAGAATGAAACAAACCAAGTAATAGCAAAATCCCGGCTTGTTGAAAAAAGATTTGAAAACAAACCATAAAAACATATTTACTTATATAAACATATATATTGCATTTTCAGTGTTTCGTGGAAGAAAAGTATGGTATACATAAATAACCATCCTGCCATTAAGCTACAATTAAAACATAACAATATAAATATCAATACAATTCCAGATATACAAAAACGTTTTGAAAGCGCTCTCATAAACATACAAGTGATCATGATTATCAATAAATGTGTGCTATAGTGGTTTTCTTATTCTTATTTGTGAAAGCCATACTTATTATATTTTAATACCACATTAGTTAAAACAATGATTTTTGTAAAAAAATGAGAGAACGGGGCGAACAATAGGTTTTATGAGAGGAGACACCGTGATTAATCAAATCAGAGTCGTTAAGCGACGTTTTACAATTAACATACAACAACAACTTATTTCCCACACGAACACCACTTCATTATTAAATAGCTAATGGGCCCGATTTTAGACTTAACCTTGAATGCCTGTTATATAACTATTGTTAGCCAACTTTTAGCTTCATGATTGACAATCATAGTCAGTTTTCCAGTATATGATATATACACGTTTTGCAATACTTACTAGCAGCTCGTAACAACAAGTTTAATACGGCATTTTTGTCAATTGTCACCGGTCTATTTCATTTTAAGATATGTTGATAGATGTTTTTTCTTTCGCAGTTACGGTTGCAGCATTCAAAGAGCTACCACATCGTATATATAATAATATGTAAAATGCCTCATACAAAAATAAGCTATAAGACAAGCTTATGCAATTAATGTGTTCTATAGTGGTTTTCTCTTTCTAATATGTGAAAGCCATACCTATTTCCTTTAAAACCACATTAATTAAAAAAAGAGAAGATTTCTGTAAAAAAAAGGAGCAAACCGGGCGAACAATACATTGAATGGAAGGAAGCATCGCGATTTATTAAACCAGAGTCGTTAAACGACGTTTTACAATTCACATACAACAATATCTAATTTCCGAAATGAACACCCTTTTATTGTTGAATAGCTAATGGGCCCGATTTTGGGCTTCACCTTTAATACCTGTTATATAAATATTGTTAGCCAACTGTTAGCTTAATGATTTGCAATTATAGTCAGTTTTCCAATTCATGATGCATGCATTAAAACGTTTTGCAGTATTTCCTAACAGCTTATAACAACTGGTTGTATACGGCATTTTGTCAATTGTCACCAGTTCATTTCATTTGAAGATATGTTGATTAATGTGTTTTTTCCAGTTACGTTTGAAACACTCAAATAGCATCTACGTCGTTTATAATAATATGTTAAATGTCTCATACAACAATTAATTTTAAGACAGGTATATGCTCAAACTCGTTAACGTGATTGTCCTCGACAACACAAATGTCGCTTTGATACTGCTTACTGCGAGCATTTGGAGCGATAAAACACATGCGCGCATGTGATGCTGTTAATGTCATTCCCAAACATGTTTATTTTATGAATATTTCCATATTAACTTAAATAATAACTCCACTAATAATAAATGACACCCCCTCACGATGTTTTGCATTATGATGAGTAATACTAATAAACTTAATTTTTAAGTGAATCATATCATGTAAGACACCCCTGTACTGTTTATAATTATTTCTTCGTATGTGCGTACATGAAATCGGTGTTTTGTATCATTTGAATTATTGTTTAACTGTTTTAATTATTGCATGGGGAACGTGCGTATTTCACACCCTGTAATGATGCAATACGATGATTAAAAAATTGTATGATGTTAAGTTCTGACAACTTTTTAACAAGTCAATGAGCAGAAGCAGAAAAAAAACGTTCATTTAAATATTTTTTTACTACCTTGCCAAACAAGAATACAATTCACTGCAGAAAAATATTCAAGTGAGTTATGTTAATTTCCAACTGCTTCTCAGTATTTATACAAATACAGCGTTGACTAATTTTCGATTTTTCTAATCGGCATATCTCGATGATTAGCATTGATAACATTATCCAGCAGAGTTGTCGTTCGTGCCTCAACATACAACAATGGCCGCGCCCATGAGAGACTGTTCACATTCGCGTCAATACTTTCTTACAACATACATCGGCCTGTGTGGCTATTTAGAAACTGTCATTGAGGATATATGAGTTATTTATTAACTAAATCTCCGCTAATGTCAACAATGGATTGAATTCGAAGGAAATATTCGATGTGAATGCAGGACTTTCTGGATCTTGACAGCTTGACACGGCAAAACTGGTATTTTTAGTTATCAATTTAAGTCACATTTTGCTTTGTAAATTGTATTCGAGCATTTTGCGACTTATTGAATGACTATGAGACCCGATATCAACATATCACATGGGATTTGCAGATCACCAAGCTGTCCTGAAAACATTGATTACAAAGTCTTTACTCAAATTACTGGTTTGTATTATTTCTTCCAGAGACGTAGATAAAATCTACGTCTCTGTTTCTTCTTTCTATTTTAGTATTTGATATCATATTAAAGTCAGTGAACTGTGTCACAGTAAAAAAAGACATTAAGGCGATTGTGGCCAGTTTGGATCCAGATCAGCCTGCAGTCGCTTGAAAGCTGTTTGCTTAAAAGCGGCTTTCTGACAAAAACAAATAGTTTAATTGGATACTGATTAGACTGCCCTTTCCCTGTGACCTTGCTCAAATAATAGTATTGTCATTAATCAAATGATTTTATTTCGAACATTAATCAAGTGTTTTTTTCTGGTCACTCGGGATCAATGACTCAAGCACTTTCGTGTTTAGAATTGAATACTGCTTAAGGCGATGCTAGGGGGCGTGAGAGATGTTGCATCTTTCATTATCTCCCATGAACTGACTCAATAATACCGAGTCGGCAATATTTGACTTGATTTTTGGTTTGGTTGCTCTGACGAGGGATCGAAAAATTTCAGAATCTTCCTAAAAGCCTAGTGGTAGAGTGTCGTCTTTGATTGCAGAAGGTTGTGATGCAGGTTTGAACCCCAGAAGCGACATTGAAAACTAGCCAACTTTGTTATCTAAAAGGCTGCTCAACATGATATAATAAGATAATGTGAATTTTCTCTCACATGATGGTCATCAGTTATATTATATAAAAACTCACAGCAGTAGTAAACAATGGGACAATAATTAATGAACGCATCATTCATTTGACTTTGACACTTCGAGTTTGACATGATTAGATTGAAATATGTGACTTGAGTTTACCAGCACTCTTGTGACAGAGCTTAAGTGTAAATGTACCATTGAAGATCACCTAAATCCAGATTTTCTATTATAGAAGTGTAGAAAGTTTTAAGGTTTTAACAAGTAAGCAAATATGGGTAATTACCGAGAGGCCACAACTGATCTATGTTCCTTCAGATTTATTCATAATAAATGTTTAAAATCTCTTTTTTTTTAATTGAGGACAAAATAAATAAAAATATCAAAATTGAAAAAAAAAACATTTAAAAAAAAAGTTTCGAGTATTTAATGCATTGAAATAGATTATATACCCATTTGAACAGTTACCAAACGATTACGGGATTAAAAATGTATAATAACCAGCCTGGTTTGGTTGTATTTTGTGTTAACCATTATTTGCATAAGACAGAGGTTAATTCCGCCACGCCAGACCAATAAGTACGCACAATTTCTATGAGTTAGCGGTCGATAGTCGCATAATTTGGTATAAATAATATTAATAATGTTCAATAAATACGCTCAATATCTATTAGTAAGCGGTCGATAGTTGCATAATTTGGTATACATATTAATAATAATAATGTTCAATGTCAAATATCTCTTAAAGCAACAGATGTAAGGCGTCTTCTGATTGGCTAACACTTAAGGGTCAGTAAAGACTGAACGTCGAATTACATTTTTTTTTCCGTACCATAAATTTTTCGTACCCAATTTTTTTTCGTACACAATTTTTTTTCGTTCCCAAATCTTTTTTGTACCCAAATTTTTTTCGTACCCAATTTTGTTTTTCGTACCCAATTTTTGTTCGTAGAGTACGAATTTTTTTCGTAACAAAATTTTTTTTGGCATAATTTTTTCGTTCCCAAAATTATCGTACCAAATTTTTTTTTCGTACCCACATACACAATAGTGATGATGTAGATCAACTTAAATTGATGCTTTTTATATCCATCCACTTCAAAAGCATCGTCACACCAGTACTGTGTTTTGTCATAACTGGATGGGGATTTCAGTTTACGAGTACGAATGCGAAGAAATTCAACATGCCTGCTATGCGTTAGGCATTTCATTGTAATCAACAAACCCGTTGTCACAAAATTGCTGCTCATAATAATCACTTTTATTTTATTTTAATCCGTTGTAATAATACGTGATAATTATTAATTGAAATTTTATGAAGACTCATCGCATCGCTAGGAATTTGTTTTGTTTATTTAATTAAACATGATTACGTATTTTAATTTTTAAAATTAAATTAATCTGAAACATTAGAAAAGATAAATGCATAATTTATATAAGCGATTTCGGAAGAAAAATGTCGTCGTCGATTATTAGTTCACCGTTTAGCTCTCACATCGACTCAAGAACCCCATGAGGTCTTCGTGAGAATGCATGCAGATGGCGTCCAATCGTCAAGAACGCCGCACGATCGCCATATGTACGCTAAAAAAGCAGAAGTGATTTGGGTGCCCCTTTAACCACTTCACTATGATTTCTTCGTCCTGTTTGGTCAGGTCGATATGTTGGATATGAATTGTCGTTCTTATGTCTTGTACTGTCAGTAGACAGTGCGCCAGACCCTGAGCATCTCCTAGATGACGGAGGTGTCAAACGAGTCCTCGATTCTTTAACTCGGGCATAATGCTGGGATAATGAATGACATTTAAAACAACATGAAGCGTTGACATTTATAAATGTATTAAAATATCTGAAAGAAGAACAACAAATTATGAGTAAATTTCTTGAAATATGTTCCATAAAACGTTATTTTTTACGATAACCATTATATATTTCGGGTATTTCCTTGTCCAAAATTGTTAATCAATATATTAAATAATGACGCAAGGTCATAACATTTGCGTCATTAAAACCCCTGTCCCACTGGCGAGGCCGTTCGCTTGCAGAACGCCGAAGTGCACGCTGTGCAATCTCATGGAACGCCATATCACGGCGATCATTTTGAACTTATTCAAAAATATCGCCGCGGCGGCGCGCTATAATTAATGCTATGGAAACGCCGTAGAAACGCCGTTTGCACACTCTTTCCTCAAAGATCTTTCAATAAACATTACCATGCATCCTGGGGACATATTATGTATGTATACTTTTATAGCAATATGACTTAAAACAATCGTCTCTGACCCGACAAGTCCCAAATGTTTAAGATTTCGTATGTAACTTCATCATGTGGTCCTTTACCATGTTTCTTAAAAACATGCTTTACGTGCTTTAAATTGGTCCTGTTCTAGGACAATCTTGTTTCCCTTTGATGTTTATAGTGAAACATTGAAATATCTTCTCTAAACAGAAAATGCCCACATGTGTTTGATGTCCATGTAATAGCATATGGTGGTCCTCTACCAAGTGTTTTCAATCATACCATTGGAGTTAAAATTGGCCTAATATAAGGTTATTGATAACTTCAAACATATTTGATAACACTCGGTTCAGGTGTTTGGTATTTGGCATTTAGCATCGTAATGTGGTTCTCTAATAAAAAAATCATATAAAGCAACTGGGGGTCAAAACTGTCACGCCCTGAAGGGTACTTGCGATATGTATACACTGAACACTTAAACAAATCTCTTCTGAACCTGTAAGCCACAGAGGTTAGGCTAGGTTCTTGGAAATAAATATCGAATAGTGGTCCTATTTTTTCATGTCATGAGCTATGGGTCAAAATGTGCGCCGCTTTCGGGTTAACTTGTTTTATTGTACCTCCTACTAATTTAAAAAGCTTTCTGTCAGTTGAAAAACAAGACAATTATGAAGTGCAATTTTCCCTAAATGGCTATAGAGAAAAAATGTGATCAATCTAGAAGTCGCATTGTTTGCCCAATCTGTATGCTACTTGCTCAGTACATGTATTATCCCGGTCAAATTCGAAAATGGTTTCGGAAACATTACAAAAGTTTCCCAGAACAGTTCAGTTCCCCAAAGTCTCGGGTGAGCAGCATATTGCGTTCTTTATGTAATGTGTTATTAGTGATTTCGTTTTACAAAAAAGATGACAAAATGTATTTCCGTATAAAAAAAACTTTTAATGTCATTTTCTTTAAATTTAATAACCTGTGGAAAGCTCTTGTGCACTTTCAATAGAAACATGCATTAAGAAAAAAAGGTTCAACATTTTGTACCATACTATTGTTTCTTGAAGCATAAAGAAGAACATGCAAGTCGCTGTGAAACGTACTAAATCATACATAAATATATGGCACTTTGTATTGTTTGTAGTTAGTCTACGAATTAAATTGGCTGATGTGAAAAAATGCCATTGAGTAGCAAATTTACTAACCACTGTACATAGCATTGTTTACGTTTCAGTCTCATGTACAAATTTGCATTTACCAGATTGTGAATTAGACGTTAAGGATTGCTGCTTATAACTTTAATATTAACTTAAAACGAACTGATTTATGCAACCGCGCGTTTGTAAAATGAAGTCCCCACACTGATCCGACATTTTTCTAACTGTTCAAACGCGGTTGCACTTTACTGAAAAAATACTTATTTGTTTAAAAAGATCATGATACCTATAGAAAACTCTTACGAGGGCGGGCTCTCCACTTAATCCTATTTAAAATGGTGAAATATTTAAAAAGAGATCCTTAAAAATGTTAACTGGATCGCGCTTTATTCTCCCAACACAGATCCGACAAAGTCACGTGGTATAGGCACCGTGAATACACAAAACGGTAATAAAACACTAAAACGAGGGACACAATTGTCTCAAAACTAGGTTTTCAGTTGAAAAAAGTCTGATAAAGGGAGACAATTCAAAATGTGTATTGTCAACCCCCTTGCGTAAAATTGACCTTGATTTCAATTAGAAAACAAGGGCTGTTTGTAAAACATGCATGCCCCCGCCCATATGGGCTGTCAGTTGTAGTGGAATCCATTGTGTGAATACGTTTTTTGTCACTGTGACCATGACCTTTGACCTAGTGACCTGAAAATCAATAGGGGTCATCTGCCAGTCATGATCAATGTACCTATGAAGTTTCGTGATCCTAGGCCTAATGTTTCTTTTGTTATCATCCGGAAACCATTTTACTGTTTCGAGTCACTGTGACCTTGACCTTTTACCTAGTGACCTAAAAATTGATACGAATCATCTGCCAGTCATGATCAATGTACCTATGAAGTTTCATGATCCTAGGCGTAAGCATTCTTGAGTTATCATCCGGAAACCATTTTTCTGTTTCGAGTCAATGTGACCTTGACCTTTGACCTAGTGACCTGAAAATCAAAAGTGGTCATCTGCCAGTCATGATCAAAGTTCCTATGAAGTTTCATGATCCTAGACATAGGCATTCTTGAGTTATCATCCGGAAACCATTTTACTGTTTCGAGTCACTGTGACCTTGACCTTTGACCTAGTGACCTGAAAATCAATAGGGGTCATCTGCCAGTCATGATCAATGTTCCTATGAAGTTTCATGATCATAGGTGTAAGCATTCTTGAGTTATCATCCGGAAACCATTTTACTGTTTCGAGTCACTGTGACCTTGACCTTTGACCTAGTGACCTGAAAATCAATAGGGGTCATCTGCCAGTCAAGATCAATGTACCTATGAAGTTTCATGATCCTAGGCGTAAGCATTCTTGAGTAATCATCCGGAAACCAATTTACTATTTCAAGTCACTGTGACCTTGACCTTTGACCTAGTGACCTGAAAATCAATAGGGGTCATCTGCCAGTCATGATCAATGTACCTATGAAGTTTCAAGATCCTAGGCCTAAGCGTTCTTGAGTTATTATCCGGAAACCATCTGGTGGACGGACCGACCGACGGACCGACCGACGGACCGACCGACATGTGCAAAACAATATACCCCCTCTTCCTCGAAGGGGGGCATAAAAAAAGTCTGATAGAGAGAGACAACTCAAAATCGAAATGTGCATTGTTACTGATTTTTCATAGTTACATATTTGTTTCAAAATCAATCTATTTTTAGTTGTGGCGACCTTGACCTTGGAGATATTGACGTAATTCTTTCGTGCGACACACCGTCAAATAATGGTGAAAAAATGTGCCAAATAATTTTAAAATGTCACAATGAATGACATAGAAATGGCCCAGACAAGCTCATTTATTGCCATTTTTGACCTTCAAACTCAAATTTTGACATTGACCTTGGAGATATCGACTTGATTCTTTCGCGCGACACACCGTCTAATGATGGTAAACAAATGTGCCAAATAATTATAAAATCTCACAATGAATCACAAAGTAATGGCCCAGACAAGCTCATTTTTGGCCATTTTTTACCTTTAAACTCAAATTGTGACCTTGACCCTGAATATATCGACGTAATTCTTTCGCGCGACACACCGTCTAATGATGGTGAACAAATGTGCCAAATGATTTTAAAATCTGACAATGAACGACAAAGTTATGACCCAGACAAGCTCATTTATGGCCATTTTTGACCTTCAAACTCAAATTGAGACCTTGACCTTGGAGATATCGACGTAATTCTTTCGCGCGACACACCGTCTAATGATGGTGAACAAATGTGCCTAATGATTTTAAAATCTGAGAATGAACGACAGAGTTATGGCCCGGACAAGCTTGTTACGCCCGCCAGCCCGCCCGCCCGCCGACATTCGCCAGCCTAATAATCAGTTTTTTTTCTTCGAAAAACCTGGTTAATGAGCTACCGACTAGGAATCACCCTTAGCTTTATGCATTCTTGATGACATGTGTCGTTATCTTCAACGTAATTGTCAATCATTTGTAATAACGGGATATAAAAGAGCTATAATTTACAGCGTTATTTTCTCGTAAAATCAATTTAAAAGCGTTAACATGGTCCAACCAGTAACTTGGAAAATATATATTGACAGTCATAGGTTCATACTGAGACAGGTTCAATCACAGACAAAACAATTAAATATTCCATTTAGAATGAATATATCTGAACCAAGATTATAATTAGAGTAGTGGATTTATAATCTTTTTCTATAATCTTTTTCGGAAAGAGATAATTAAAAAATAAGATCCTGACTTGACATCCGGTGTATCTATATTGGGTTGAGATGCTATTTCCATTAATGTCTAAATCGGAGGTAGATGGAATGGCCGTAGTGCTAACAATCGTTTTAATAATTTAACTATCTTGAAAGTCTTGTAGTCAACCACTTAGTTTAAACCTATTTATTTTAGCTCGATTGCATTGAAAGATTCAGGCTTATTGAAACGCTCTCGAGTCCGTTTCCTGTGCCTAGAACCAGTTCTTGGTGTAAGAGGTATATCTACAGAAAGCTCCCACAACTTTCTTTCAGCACAGAGCAAATTTCCATGTCAAAATTTGCTCAGACAAGACTTGTAATGTCTCTTATATTTGTAAATTGCTGGAAATATTATTAGTTTAATATTGTTGCTTGTAAAATTCTGTTGTTGTCATGTTATAGAAATATATCGATGTCAGCAACTTCTACTGCCGGTTGTCGCAACTGTTTGGGTTTACACGAAACGTGCTCTTCCCAGTCTTTGAAATGATGCTCTTAGTTAGCCAACATAATTCCGAGCGGTAACAAACGGGATCGATCAGTGGGTGAAAAAACTACATTAATGGCATGTCACATATCAGGCAAACATACAGAAGCCAAGGCTTATTTGAGAACAGTTTACAGTTATTGAACTGCAAACTGGTATGTATACAAAATGATTTTGTTAAATTTGATTTTGTTAAATTTTAAGGTTTTCTTCATACAGTTAAAGAACAAAACATAGTTTTGGATTTTAACATTGAGATCTTAGCTTTGTTGTATATGTTTGTTTTTAGATTGTATATGTTTATATGAAACCGAAGTAAGCATCACTTGCATTCATATATTTTTCAAGAGGAATACTGTTCACAACATCAAACAAAATTTGAAAAAACAAAAAGCTTACATGTATTTTAGTTTTTAAACGATTTGCGTTATTCAGATATGCACACCAGACAGTTAAAGGGGAAATGCCATACTTTTTAAAACACTAGAAAACCCTTTATCTATCGAATTTACTGCATATAAAAACGTGCTCGCACCTCGCTTCGATTCAATGACGATGTTAATAACGAGAACGAATATGACAAAGTCGCGAACTTTCACACATTCCGATCTACTCGCCATTGTCATTCAAACAGCTAGTGAAGCAATATGGACCCGTGTTTATCCGCCCGCTATAACGAACCGGCATTATAGGGCTTTGGATGTGATATTTCTTGCAATGTTTGTAAGAAAAATAAATGAATATGGAAAATGATAGTTATTATGGAGAATTTTCTGTTGAAACGTACATTTTACTATTGTATGAGAATTTAGCGATATTATATTATATATTATCCAAATATAATATCAAACCATCTGTTTATAGATACTTGAATTTGTTAAAAACGGTGGATACAATGGAATTTGTTAATCTGTCACTGTTGGTCAAAAAAGCGCTTTTCGTTCGGTACATTCGTCATTATGTGTAGTAGTTTTATCATTATGCGCTGTGCAAACGTCTTTACGTTCGGTACATTCGTGACGAACGTAAAGAAGTTTGCACAGCACGTAATGTTGTTACTACTGCACATAATGATGTAACTGCTGCACGTAATGACGAATTACCGAACGTAAAGACGTTTGCACAGCGCATAATGATAAAACTACTACACATACTGACGAATGTACAGAACGGAAAAACGTTTGCACAGCGCATAATGATAAAACTACTACACATAATAGGTCATGACGAATGTACCGAACGGAAAGAAGTTTGCACAGCACGTTATGTTGTTACTACTGCACATAATGATGTAACTGCTGCACTTAATGACGAATGTACCGAACGTAAAGACGTTTGCACAGCGCATAATGATAAAACTACCACACATAATGTTGAATGTACAGAACGTCAAGAAGTTTGGACAGAACATAATGTTGTTACTACTTCGCGTAATGCTTTAACTACTGCATACAATGACGAATGTACCAAACGTAAAGAAAGTAGCACAAAGCATAATGTATATTCCTATGAAAATAATGATTAATGTACTGCAAAAAAAGACAACAGTCATATGAAGTAATTAATTGCGTTCCATAGTACTGGACTTTGGACTTCAAACATCTCTACGCTTCATGGGATAAGCGAAATACCATATAGTGTCTCTCGGGACTCACATCGAAGTCTTAAACTTGCCAACTCTTTGTGAGAACTTAGGTATATCTTCTTTCATATAAATTATGGCCGTCATGCTAGTCAAAAATTAGGAAATTCGCATAACGCGACAAAAATTTGACAGATTAATCAATTTACAGGAATGTACGGGGCCCACCTTTGATATGTTTATTACTTTTTTCATCAATGTAGTGAATTTGTTGGGATTATTTAGTATTTAAATTAATTGTATTCAACATCTGTTTAAGTCGATCAAAGCTCTTATATTATAAATGCATATTTTATATTTTATGATTGACAACCATATTATGATAGAATTTATGATAAACTTAACGCCATACATATGATATCACGGTGCCTAAACCACGTGACTTTTTCGGATCTGTGTTGGAAGAATAATGCGCGACCGAGTTAACATTTTTAATGATGTATTTTTGAATATTTCAAAAAATTTAATGGGATATAGTGGAGAACCCGCTCATTCGTGAGAGTTTTCTATAGTTATCATGATATTTTTAACAAAAAAGTATTTTTTCAGTAAAGTGCAACCGCGCGTTTGTAATATGAAGTCCCCACACTGATCCGAAATTTTTCTAACCGTTCAAACTTGCGGTTGCATTTTACTGAATAAATACTTATTTGTTTTTAAAGATCATGATACCTATAGAAAATTCTTCCGAATGAGCAGGCTCTCCACTTTATACCATTAAAAATAATGAAATATTCAAAAATAGATCCTTAAAAATATTAACTAGGTCGCGCTTTATTCTCCCAACACAGATCCGAAAAAGTCACGTGGTATAGGCACCGTGGATATTGAGCTACACGAAACGTATTCACGTTGACACTATGCGATGTAGATATATGTTGAAGTATTTGAAAATTACAAAATAAACCTTACAATTTATGTAAATAAAACATTCTATTTTATTACAATGTCAGCATGTTATGTTATTGTAAAGACAAATTGATTTTTACATACAAAATGTAATAAAATATTTAACTTTATTTACAATTCCTTTGATGATGACATGCGATAAAGACATGTGGATTGTAATGCATAACCAAAAAAAAAACGTAAATCGCTCGAAAACATTTAACATGCAAAGTAACCTTTTTTGTTTGTTGTAAGATTTAATGCGTATGTAGTATTTCTCAGTTAACGTTTTAACTCTATGCTAACTTGTTCAAATAATAAATCGTTGTTGCTTTGGAATAACTTAACATTTAATTAGTTATTGCTGCGTATGCACTTGATATTTTTGCTTCGATGTTTATTGTTATATTACTTAAACTTTTAAAATAATGCGTCTCTTTGATAAGAAAAAATATATAACATACTGACGCTATAACGGATCATACGACTATTTAGGTATTTTATGCACATGTAACCTTTCTCATAGGATAGCGTCAGAGTAAGGATCAGCATTCGGCACCGCACAAGGACTTTGTAACCCGTACATCCTACCTGTCCTTTCTCACGATAACTTAGTCTATAAGATGCCAGTGCTTAGGACGAGGCAGCTCAAAAAGGAGAACCAGGAACATTACACTAATCTGTTCACCACCTACGTCAACATGACCAAGGCTTTTTACACTGTCAACAGACAGGGTATGTGGAAGATAAAGGCTAAGTACGGATGCCCAAGGAAATTCATCACCCTGGTACGTTATAATAACGAGGAAATACAGGCAAGAGTTCAGGACAGCGGAGGATCATCTGACCTATTCCCAGTTACAAACGGGGTCAGAAAAGCTGCGCCCTTGCCTCGACACTGTTTAGCCGCATGCTTTACGCCATGCACACAGACGCCTTCTGAGACCAGGATGTCGGTTTTAATCTGCGATGCCGCATAGATAGCAAACTGTAAAACTTCGAAGGCATCAGAAAAAAAACAAGGTTAATACAGTTATTAGAAAAATCATCTGTTTGCTGATTACCTCGCCCATAACGCTTTCTCAGAAGTCGATAATCAACGCCTGCATGCCTAAGTTTTCCAACGCCTCCATAAACTTTGGTCTTACGATCAGTCCTCAATCACCCAGCGCCTGGAAAGCCTTACGTTACATCTATACGCAAATGTTTGGAATAGAAGATGCAGCACCACCCAGACCAAGCTGAAAGTATGCAGTGCAGCGGTGCTCTCTACGCTGCTCTGTGCATCTGAAACATGGACAGTGTATCAATACCATGTTAGGTAACCGTAGCCAGGGTTTTGAAAAGGGGGGGTGCGAATTTTCCCATCACAATTGTTATTGAGCAACGAAGTGGCGAAGGGGGTCGGTGCGGGAGGGAGTGTCCACATCCTGCAATCGAATGAGGGGGGGGGGGGGCGGGGTGGAGATTAATTAGTATAATATTTTTATAGAACTATTTTCGAAACATTTATATTTGACCAACTCTATAATAACTGACAATGAATCAACATAATAACTCTTTACAGAAGAAATAAATCTTACTAGCAATCATATTTAATGAACAATTTTAGATTTAGACCTCGTGTTTCCAAGACTTTGTTCCATTCAATATACTGTAGTTCTGTAGTTTTACAATACCTATACAAATATACCAAACAAGCAGAAAAAATATTACATTTTATTTTATTAAAAAAAAATAGTTAATTCAAAAGAGAATAAAAGGAAAGAAAAACGTCCGCTAACTAGTACCCACGTCCGCTAACTAGTACCCATCCGAGTACTACTCAAGTCTTGACAAAACATAATTAGCACTCCTTTCTTTGAATATTAAATTCAAAGAAGGTTTCAGATAAGAGTTTCAACTTTTTTCATTATTTGAACTGCCTTGGGGAAATTTCTGTGATGAATACTGTATGGCTTTGCAGATGATTTGTTCTTGAAATGATCTTTGAGAACATATCTTAGTATTTCAAACATATAAACATAACATGTAATCTTTTAACAAACAATAAATGAATATGTTAAATACTTACCAAACTCAGATGTATATGGTGGTAAAATTATCTATGACAAAATCGATTGGCATTGGTGTCTGCATTCTTTGTTTATATGGCAAATTTATATCAAGGGAGAGTAACTCAGCAAATGTATAGCACCCACAATCAAGTAATTTTTATTTACAAGTATAGCTTTCAGGCAGTTTGAAGTTGACTCAGTGGATAAACAGTATAATGTTTTCTAATTAAATGACAAAGAAACCTATTGAAACTTGTAAAACATTTTCATAAAACTAGAAACCACTAACATACATTACTGATATGAAAATCATCATTTAACTTTTCATCTATGTATTAATACAACATTAATTCTTAGTTAACTATGTAAGCTAACCTACCTTCGTTAGGATCGGTCGATTGAGATCTTCTCACATTTTGATGTCAAAACATCTGTTGATTTCAACAATTCTACAGTCAAAAAATTGTTTAGAAATCACGCGCTATCTTGGAAATGACTTAATCGAGAAATTAATTATATGGTGACCTGTCGGTAGCCTATTGAATTCAACATTTATTAATATTGTTACACTTAAACGTGAAGACTCACTGGGTCCCGGGAAAAGAAAAATAACGTTTTTGCGTCGAATAAAGTTGGGTGCAACTTATAGTAAAACATATTTTTTATTTGTAAAAAAATGTTGGGTGCGAACAATCCAAACGCACCCCTCCCCCTTGCTACGGGTATGAACCATGTTCACACGTAATAACTCATGAAGAGACTCGGCATCGAGTTGCAATACAATACCCCAGTCACATAAATATTGGCTAAGGCAGGCTTTTCCAGCATCTTCGCCTCTTGATACATGCCCAACTTCACTGTTGAGCTGAAGCAAGGCCAGTGACCCCACGCTAGGCAAAAGAAACACTTTACAGACACACTCAAAGCCTCATTTAAAGCGTTTACAATGTATCGCAACACATAGCGTTCTTCCATCAATAAGGTGCAAAGACGTATGGGGAGAAAAGAAAAACTCCCACAGAGAAAAAAGAGGCAAGCCCGAAAGTCACGTGCTACCAACCCTCATAGAAACGTACCGCTTATTTCATGTCCGTTTTGTTCAAGAAAATTTGGTGCCAGGATCGGCATCAGAGGCCATCTGCGCACACACAGACAAAACAAGTCCCAGACCCAAGGTTAAGATGAAAAGAGAGAACCTCGTCGAATCGAAAGACGAACAACACAACTTTAATCTTAGCATGGTGTCCCAGCAATACTGAAATTTGCAAGTGAATCTTCAACCATTAAATAAGTGTATGATTATAATATATCAGTGCTTATAGCAAGAAACGACCAAGGTTTTCGGAAGTCTGATGCTTGAATTAGCATTATGCGCGTTAATGATTCAAGTACCTTCATTAATCGTTTTTTACGGACATTCGTAACGGTTGAAGCAGTTTTTTTAACAGAGAAGATTGTTTTAGATAAACAAAATCGTTTTACCGTAATCGGTAGCGCGTTTTACGACATCGGATTTTAGGCGGGAATACAACTCAGGTACAGTCTAATATCGACCGGGTACGTTTTAGTATATTTACCGTACCCGGGGTACTTGTAAGTAGTACCCGAGCCGACAATGACCAATCGAGCTGAATTGGGACTATAGGCAAAAAATATTATTATAAATGTTTAGATTGCCTACCGGACGTATATTTTTTTACCTGTATGAATCAATTGCTTTACATTTACAATGATTTTCAAACAATAACAAAAGATACAAATTAGCTGGAAATTAGCTTAGCTTCAGAGCGGATATCATTATAAAACCTCAAAGTTCAACGAAAATGATCTACGATGCGTCAGAGTGGGCATAAATCAGCTGTAATAGTGAGCTTTTAAGTTTATCAATGAACTTCACACATGTCATATCTCGACATCATTGTACAGCACCATGTCATATCATTTTTTCATCAACACGTTGTATGTCAAGTCGAATTTTTCCACCAATACGAACTTTTTTAAGAAACCCTGGCGGATATGTTACTCGTGGACATTGATTAATATAATTGTCGGTGAAAAAAACTTTTTCAGTGGCATACCTTTAAAGAAATTTGTAAATAAAGTGCTAAATATGGGACAAATCCCTGCATCGTCGACTTTAAATAGCCATATTTCAATAAATCCTGAATATAAATAACCAGGATTTTTCTAACATACATGGTAATACCTCCTTTGCATGCACCAAAATATATTTTATTTCAAAAATGCCTTTAAACAATTATAGAACTGGATTTACTTACCCTACCGAAATTCTTTGAAATATATCGGCTGCATCTCTTAGCATGTCCAACTTCTCACAGCATGTCGGGTTTCCGGGGATGATATATGTTTCGTCTGAGAAATGACGTCACACTAGATACGTCATAAATTGCGTATTATGCTGTCACATGCATTTAAATCAGCCCGATAACCAGGTAACCTAATATCACAAAAGATATTAGGCTAGATGACCACGTGACCTCGAATATCCGTTAGTTACTCTCCGAGCATGCGCATGCCTGTACTATTTTCTATTAATAAAATATATTTGTTTTCAATTACAAATATAAATTACAATTCAAAGTACAAAATACATGTAAGTACAGTTTGTTTAAACATAATTATTTTAAAAGTATAATTTCATCTTTGTGTATTGAATTAATAACGATTGACTGAGTTCTGTGTTGTTTAACACGATAGAAGCTAGCCTAAGCGTTTTGCATGACGTGACGTCACAGTGTGTTTGTTAGCGCGTGTTTTTTCCCATATTAAATATTTAATCACAAAATACTCGAAAACTAGATATTTTAGAAACATTTCAACAAATGTTGTAAATGTGACAGGATAAATAGAATAATAGGTTGGTGACGTGGATGGAGAATGGTTCACCCGATAACTTCCTCTGACTTGCCAGATAACCATTCTCCATCCACGTCACCAACCTATTATTCTCTATATCAAGTAAATGAAAATGATAAAATTAATACGGAAAGCTGGTTCGGTAATATAATTTATAGAAGAAAAAAGGATGATATATAATATAACGATAACATTCATTATGCGTCCCAAAAAAATCAAAGGTCAAATATTAGAACGTGTTAATCGTCAAAGCGTGCGTAGGAATAAACTACTTCCTGTTGACCGGAGATAGGAAAATTTATTCGACTCTGCTTTATTTGGTTAATGTTTGCAAGGGTAGGATAAAAACGTTTATACACCGTATAAACTTAAATTCGTTATTGTGATTGTCTTCGACAGCATAAATGACGCTATGCAACTGCTAAGTGAGAGCATTTTAAGTGATAAAGCACATCCGTGTTTTTGTTAGTGTAAATGTCATTCACAAAAAGGCTAATTTTAAGAATATTTCAATACTTGATAAAATTAGTCCAGTAAATGTCAA
The DNA here is from genome assembly GCF_020536995.1 of Dreissena polymorpha. NCBI lineage: Eukaryota > Metazoa > Mollusca > Bivalvia > Myida > Dreissenidae > Dreissena > Dreissena polymorpha. The sequence continues at coordinate 92,406,584 of NC_068362.1, forward strand.
GCCTTCACACGACTATGAGATGTACTTAATTCAATTTACAGTATGATGAGTAATACTTAATTACATAAAAACTTAAATACTAAAAACATTAAAATTGCATACGATAGTGTATAACAACCTTGTAGTGTTCTTAATTATTTCTTCGTATGTGCATGATACCATATTTTACTATATTTAAAATTTGTTTGAAGATTGCATAGGTTTTAGGCATTTGCATTATGTTGCATAATCAAAACATCGTGAATCACTCGAAAACGTTTACGGTACATGGTAACCTGTTTGTGTGCTAAAAGATTTAAAGAACAATTTGTTTTCTTCGGGTTTTTTTTAATTTTATGCTAACGTGTTCAATGAATAAATCACAGTTATTGTGGAAAAACTTACATTTAATTTGTCATTTCTGCATTTGCACATCTATCACAGCTGTGGAGTGTATTGCTTTATTATCTAAATTTGTTAAAATGTGCGTGTTTTTGATCCGACAAATACAAGACATGCATCAATTCAACGCACAAAAGTGATTTTAACTCATGTTATCGCATTTGAACGAGCGCTGCAGTAGTATAATGAATAAGTTTAAAGTATAGAATATGCATTAACCATACAACAATGCAAAACGGCATGGACATCAAACCAATGTTATTATTCTTTAAATATCTAATGATAAATTACATCCATCACAACCAACAGAGAGGCTTTATATAACCAATTAAACGAACCAAGTAATAGCTAAATTCCGTCTTGTTGACACGATTTGAAAACAAAACCAGCAAAACATATTCCCACAGTATTTTAAAATGTATGAAGGACTCAAATTATGACTATTCAACGAGCCATCACACCATCGAGTACTTCTTTATAGAACGTGTTGACAGCACCATAATAAATATACATGTTGAAATAAATAAATGCGGGTTGGTTTGGTTTTTGCTTTGAAAGAGATACCTGCTAGATTTCAATACCACATGTGTTACAAACTAAATTTTTAGAAAAAAATAGGCAAATAATAAGTTTTATGAAATACACCATGATCGATTTAAACAGAGTCGTTAAACGACCATTCACAATAATCGTGTGTCGCAACAACAAGTTTCCCACATTAAAACCCTTTTATTGTCAAAATAAATTGAAATTTAGAAGACAAATAATGACATTAGGCCATGCAAATAGCAAGAAAAGGTTTCCGAAGGTCAGAAAGGTCGGTACAGTTTCACGTATATTAATTAACCGTTTTAAGGACGCTTGAAATTTTTAGCACAGACCATACACAAATATATATTGATCATCTGTTCCATAATAAAGTCAAACAATGCCTTTTGATAAATGCGTGTCCTCTGGTCACTTTTTGTAGGCTTTACCTTGGATTTCAGTTACATAATATATGTAAGTCAACTCGTAGTGATCGACACTTATGTTCAGGCTCCCAATATATGATGTATGCATAAACAACTTTTTGCAATACTTAATGGCAGTTCGTTACAACTGCTTTTATATGGCATGTTTGTCAATTGTCATTAGTTTATTTTATACATGTCGATATATGATTTTCTTTTGTGATTACGGTCTACAGCACTTAAATAGCAACCACATTGTAAATAATAATAATTCAAATGTCTAATGTACAATTAAAGTTTTTGAGGCAGTATGTGTTCAAGTTTGTCATTGTGATTGTCCGCGATAACATAAATGACGCTATGAAACTGTCGAGTGAGAGCATTTTGAGTGAAGCAAGATACATGTTTGTTTTTTTTTTCGATACAAAACAATATATTGAATTCATCGAGGAATGTGAATCCAAACAGGTGTTTTTATTGGATCTTGAAGAATGCCACATAAATGTATATTAGGTCATTAAACTTGTTTTTACCAGACGGTAACAAAGTGATACTGAAGCTGAACGAGTGCAAGATCATGCTTTTCGTAGCTGCAAGGTCCGGTATTTGAGACAAGTGACCAAATTCCATTCATTAAGACACATTACAAAACAAAAGACAAAAAATAACATAAATGAATAACTTGGGCCATCGCATCGGTAATCGTTAAATTTCAAAGTGATGTAAGGAAGTGTTACAGACAACTACTGTTGGTGACACGTGTAAGACACAATTAACATGATACTTTGCCAGAAACCTAATCTTAACAGTATCTAGGCCTAGATAGAATCTGGTTCAAGTGAGGTCCAAAACTAGGTCACCAGATCAAATCTTAAAATCAACTTCTTACACTATAGCAGTCTTTATAAATCAATCTTGATTAAACTTAGTCTGTATACAATATGTTGGCACAATTTTTGTCAGGATCAGTATAGGTTAGAAAATAGGTCACATGGTCAAGTCTTCGAAAAAGCTGGGAAATTCTTATATTCCGAGCAGCTAAATGACGCTTGTGAGGTACCTAATAAAACATTTACATGTTTTTATTTAGAGTGAATAGCTCTATTCAGCAATATTTTCATGTAGCGATCGAAAAATACGATACATTGAAATGGTAAAATAGCTTTTTATTTCATCGATTTCGTTTTGAGAAAAAAATATATAAATAAATAGTGACTAATCAGAAAAGGTTTTGAGTCTATAATTTAATTACCAGTTGACCGATTAGAAAAGTTTTTGAGTGAATAATTAAATTATCCTATTATCGCCGTGCAGTGCATGTAGTTATGTAATTCCTGGGAGAAATCGTATCGGTGGGTGTAAGATGCCATATTTTTTTATTGTTGAAGTTTATTTGTATGCTTCATCGAAAGAAAAATATATACTTGACAACTAGAACGATGCACAAGCGTATACATCTTCATATACGTTGAACAAACAATAAACATACGTTTAAAAATCAACGTGTTATTCAGAAATACAAACCAGAGAGTGAATTATTACATAAAATCGCAAGAGAAATGTTCATAGTGACCCAGTTGCACCGCCACTAAGACAGTTCCATGCAACAAGTCTGCTGGGCACAGGGCATATTACTTTAAAACCATTTCTATTCGAAGTATATTAAAGGGGCATTTTCACAGATTTTGGTATGTTTTGAAGTTTATCATTAAATGCTTTATATTGATAAATGTAAACATTGGATATAAAAAGCTCCAGTAAAAAATCAAGAATAAAATTTAAAAAAAGAAGAAAAAAGGTAACCCTCAGCAGGGCTCGAACCACTGACCCCTGGAGCACTGGAGTAAAAAGTCTATCACTTAGACCACTCGGCAATCCTTCCGAATACAGATGTTAGATTATTTTATACTTTATATAAGCAATCCTCGTAGTTCCACACAATATAGCGACAACAACAAAACTCCCCAAATTATAAATTCGTTTCGCGTTGCAACGCTTTATAGATTTCGGGTTTTAAAATCGTCAAAAGATGCATACTGTCTTATGGCTCTTTTAGATCATGGTAAATGTTCAGTATTAATCTTTCCTCACAAATGTCATAACTACAAAGAAAATTTGAGAATCTGAAACTTTTTGCAATTTTGTCAATTTACCCAAACGTGAAAAGGCCACTTTAACGTTCGTTGATTCTGTCGGTTGGTTACCTAACGAATAATTGTATCCAATATTTAATTTGTTTCAGAATTGCCAGAATTGACATATATAGCCAAAATTATACACTTACACATCTTGCTTTTGTTTTGCAACCCGAATAAATCAAGATACTATATATAAAGAAAGTACATGTGCAATGCACTGGGTACTTGGCTGACACTTGACATTTCCTTTTAAACCGTATTTAGACATATGGTATAAACGTCAATTCCTGTAGTATTTTCCTGTACTCAGATAAGTGTGTTAAAACCTGACAACTAGTCATAAGATGTTTGGTACACTTTTAAACAATATAATTTAGATTTAGCAATTTTGCGTAGCTTTCGTCAGGTTTTCATGCCTACTTAACTAAAATTAGGAAGTACTCAAAACGCAATATTTGACGAAAATTTTGTATTTCTGTTTTTGGTTCTATATTTTTATTTCCTATTACGCATTTTGTGAACGAAATTTAGGGAAATATGTTCATCCGGGCATGACCAAAACAAACTTATGTGAAAAGTGCTCTGCAATAGAGAGATAACCAAATGATATGGTGACCAAAAACGGCGAAAACCCGTTGTATTTCTTTAAAAATAGTTTTAACATTGTTATCGTAATTTTATGACGTATTCTGAATATCTTATGCTTAATACATTCACTATGTATAAGTTTATAAAAAATGTAACTGTTTCAACAAGATGTTATTTATTATTTATTTGATGATGACATTACGAAAGGACACTTGACTCACGTTGTATAACAAAACAATCCTAAATCACTCAGAAAAGTTACGGCAGTTGTTAACTCTCCTTTGTTCTGCAAAATTTAATGCACAGTTTTTTTATGTGAAGTTTATTTTTTAAGCCCATGAATAAATCGCTGTTACTTATAGATAACTTATCATTTGATGTTTTATATCTGCATTTGAACACAAAATATAGCTGTAGATCTTCGTGGTTTATCATCTAAACTGAATATATGCTTAATTATTTGTCCTCGCATTAAAACTAAAAAAAGGAATGTAAGCTACGTAAATTAATGTCTAGTGCTGGGGTTAATTATGCGACTAAAATCCATAATGATGTCTTTCAAAATGTTAATGATATTGTTATACATGGTGCAACAAATTGAAAACCCGGAGACGTCGCCAGTAGAAAATCTTTTGACACCTTTTGAAAATTATTCAGTTCAGAAAAATAAAACAAACAGGACAAGACAATACATCACATCCAGGGTCACTGCCTTGGAACGGTCCCTGCAAAGCATCGGGTGTTTTACACCTATATCAACTACACGCCACACTCAGCCAAATATTTATTAAAAAAACACGCAATTGTTAATTAGCAAGAACCTAACAGATTGCTATTAAATTTACCAGAAATAAAAGAGGAAATAAATAATTTAATACAATTAAACCTGTATTGTTTCTCTGCCATGATGGAATAAAGTCCGCCACTTACCTTTAACATGATCCACCGAAAATATTTACTTTGTTTAGTGCCTTCAACCCACCTTAACATTTACTAAAACCAGCACATGTTAACTGTATGGTGTTTTATTTATAGTTCAGTCAATTTATGTTAAATGCTATTCTTGTCACATTTCAATACCACAACGTTTATACAAGTAAAATAACGTTATGTAAATAACTAAATGTGTGACCGGGAGAACAATATGTTCTTATATAGACACAGTGATTGATTTAACCACAGACGGTAAACACTGCACTTTTGCCACATTGTAATTATAATTGAAAGTATAATTTATCGCAGAAAAAGCATGTTCAACTAAATGGTTGATTTATTAAATGAACAGAACAATAAGGATATAAAGACGTCAATGCATATGGCAAGACACGACTTAGGTCATAAAGGTATTATTTAGTGATTTAGTGAATGATATTCGGTCACGATCTTTGTTGACTCTTTTCGAACGCTTGGAATTATCATTTCCGCAAGGAAAATAGCGCCGGTTGCTGGAAATCCGTTACATTTTGAACAAAAAATACTCTGTTCAAGGTAACGTCGTATCGTCATGATTTTTTATTGAAACTGGAATGACTGTGACAGAATTTAAAAAGCCAACTCTCAGTAATTCACATTTTACCAGTTTGTTACAACACATTTGACTACCTTTTAGTAAGTATTTACTCCCCATAACAACTCTGTTATGAAACCTTTTTTGTAAATTGTCTCTTAGTCCTTTCAGTTCCAGTTATTTTGTTGCATGCACTTGTTCACGTCATCAAATTCAAATGCGAACACCTCGTGTTGATGCAGAGGAATGTAAACAAGAATGTAAAATGTTTAAAGAAATAATCTATATAAGAGACATGCGTGCGCAAGTTTGTTATTCAGATTGTCCTCGATAGCATTTTTTTTATCATATTTGCTCTAATTGGATGTTGCGCTTGTCGATATAAGTCATTCAGATTAATGTGTTTATTCTTAAATCAAACTTTGATTTGTAATGCTGATTAAGTATAGAAGCATTCGCAGTTTTAACCAACACGTCGAAGATGTTGTAATACTCAATTTTGACATAATTGCCCACAAAGAGAAAATATCTGGAATCAGACCGACAGAACAAACACACTCTTACAAACATTTTCTTGTATACAATTTTAGGTTTAGCCGCATGCAGCGTTCTTGTGATGTCAGGACACGTTTTTTTTTGTGCATGTTGTGGTTAACAAACCATGAAGGCGTATTTCTTATAGCCTGTCAATCATATGCGACCAGCGTTCATTAATTATGCATACATGCTATAATTTATTCAATTTGGTAGCACATGGCTGCAAATCTCATATTCACTTAGCTCAATTGAATATTTTCAGAAACTATTTCATATATCAAGTTGCCATATGGCAAATAAAAACCATTGTTGTTATCTACTTATTTATCGCAACAGGAAAATGCACTTATGCGCCCACTTCTGCCAAGCACATGTTCACTAACGGTAACATGTTATTAAACGTTATTTTACGATAATCATTAAAATTGAGCCGATAAAAGATACATTAATCATAGCATCGGGAAAAGTACACATTTCGCGGCATTCGTCTGCCAACCACATATCCGATTTTCCACATGATCATTCATTTGTAAACATGCCGTCATATTTAATTATTTTGGTGCTGCTTATTGAATACAACTCACAATTTTTTGGCATATCAATGTACTGTTTGGTAACTAGTGGCGGCATTAAATATTTTAAATTAATAGTGTTAATATCACAATTACTGTCTTTCTAACAAAGTATAATCATGATATCCAGGTACCGTAAGTGAGTGTGAAATTTACAGTAATAATTGAATATAAGACATCTTTGGGTTTATTGCAAATTGCTCCATAACCTACTTAATTTTGCAATCTCAGTACAGTAAAAAAAAGGTAATTACTTTATCGTTTACATGCTATGTTTGATTTTCGTTTTAAAAACGTTTAACATTGCCAAGGCTGAGACCCCACATTTTATTCCTTAATGTTAGTGTATGTGGTGTTTGCGCAATCGACCACCTGCCATTGTAAGGGACCTCGTACTCTTAATAAGATTTCACATATGAACAACTCAGCTTTTACTGATTATACTAGCAGCAATGCTCGATAAACATCTTGCATATTTTATTGCTTACCTCTATTTCTTGTTGATGCTTTGTCCAGTTACTGTTTTGTGTAAAAGGCAACATGTTATCGAAATCCGTTTCATCAGTGTATTTATCTTGCAGATGTTTTAAGTAAACTTTAATTCTTTCAGTGCTGGAACCGAACTTTGAAAGCCTTTACAAACAGTTTGGATCCAGATGATACGCCACAGAACGTGGCTTCTCATCAGGATCCAAACTGTTTGTTATTCTGATTATTTTCTTTGAAAGAAATCGAAGAAAATTCTAATTTTAGAAATTCAGCAGACGACATTTTAGCAGACGACAAATTTCCCAGCATGCAAAGGGTTAAACAGGTCGAGATTAAGCAGCTATATCTACTTTGCCCTTAGACAGTTGATGTAAAGCCAAGACGTCATGACACAGTAAACTCTCTTGTCAAATTAAATCGTGTGGAATTAATTAACGTTAAATTGACTATAATTTCTTACGTTATTCAGCTATCAATATTCATGTTCGTAAGGTGGTAAGTGGCAGATTACGTCAAGTCTGCGTTACTTAAAGGTGTCGTTGTTTCAACACTTCTCCTCGCGTCTCAGTTGACGCATTTGTGGGTTGTATCCCAAACCGCGAGGACTTATTTTATACTGGAAGGTAAGAATCAGACCATGCTTGCGATATACAAGCTGTTGCAAGTAATCGCTTTAAAACAACATCAACAATAGGGAACAATAAATTACCAACTAGGTTGGTTAATGGATTATTTTTTAATACTTTAAGGTCAATTTTTAAAAATGTCAAATAAACTGAGTACAAGCGTCGACGTACGCAAACGAAATTTTAAATAAAATATTCAAACAAAAATCACTATACGTAATATTGCTGGATTTGTTTTATTTTAGTTACCATATTTGGATTATGTTTTAACAGCATTTGTTTTTCAATAATAACAATGAATATTTCTTTGTATTAACTAGTGTTTAAACCCCTTAAATGAAAGAACACGTGTTTTACTTTAATAAAATGCCGCATTTAGTCATGTATTTTTAGTTCAAAATATCTAATATTCTTTTAATAGGATTGTATAAGGTATACATTTAACTAGGTTTTACAAAAAATTGGTGCTTAATGTAAGTAAGATGTTTTTAGTAAGCTATGCATACAGCTTTGCATAATACTTTTACATGATTTTCACATTCTTAATATGTAATCTTTAATCACAACACAATTACTGTACATCTTGTTAACAATAGCGAGTTTGTTGTGGCAAGTCGACATTATGAGTTATGTTGGGACGTGAGCAGACAAAGGCGTGTCATAAAACTGCTGTGCAAATACGCAAACATATAAAGCATGATAAACATGAAAACAGTTAAACAAATACAGGTTAATCAAGAAGGAGATATTCCGCCTAGACTGGGTTTTTGTAAAGACGGGACTTTTTTCAACGAAAAAGTGTTAAAAAATGGAAACTTTCGTCCCTGATTAGACCTACGGACTGCACCAACTACTAGTCTGGTACGATACGTTCTGCACATGCATTCGCCCGATCTTCCCTTAGCGAGGCTCATATTTTCTGATAGCTATTTTGTTTTGTGAAACCTACAGATGACTGGTCGATTACTATACTAGTATAGTCTAAGTTGGGCTTTTGATTTAATCGGTATTGTGAGTCAAAGCAACTTCAGAAGATATAATTTAAAGTTATGTCATCATGGGTATTAACTTTTGTATGTATCTTTTGTTTGCCATGCCATCGTTAAATGAGTACTTTGCTGTTAAATTCACTTCCTCCCTTATGAGTTTAACCTGTCCAAAAAACAAATTTGAACATTAATGTTTGTATTGATGTTTTATTATAAGTTACGATAGTGTCAGTGAAAAGCCAAAAAGAAATCTCGTAACCTGTGTGCGCCAATTATATTTTTCGAAAATTGAAACATCTGATATGTGCGACAACTGTTGTTTATTGATATTGGATTCTATTTTTATTATATCGCTTTAGAACATGTTATTAGTTTTTTGGTAACAAAGATCTTCAATACTTCTTTTTCATTCCTTTGTCAGCCGTTTATGTGATAATGTAAATTGTTATGATTTTAAATGAATTCATTTGAAGTATAACGAATAGAGTTTATTTTCCAAAATATCCAACGCATTAGATAAATAACATATCGTGTGAAAAATATAATTATAGAAAAATAATAATAATTGTAATATTAGGCTTTTTTATATACGAATTGAATGAGCACATCTCCAAAAAAATGAAAATATAGTTAAATGTACTAACAGTGACACAATGTTTGTATAAAACTTCAACAAACGATTGAAAATTAAAAAAAAACTATTTAGATAAATCAGGAATACCTCACAGAATTGGAATCTATTGCCGAAAATTGATTGTTGACACATACACATCTATTTTTTATTTAAAAAATAAGGCATTCATTTGACTATTGAGAAGTTAATGCATGTTTTATGTCTAATCGGTATTCGATATGAATACTTCCGATATAAGGTAAGTTTCTATTTACACTAAAATGTGAATCACTCTGTGCAATGTGTGAGTATTTGAGCCTATTATAAACCGGTTAAAACCCCAAATATTTTCTCGAGTCCGCTGCCTGGTTAGGGCAAGTACTTGGTGTCTTAAATTGACATTTAAGGAACGCTCTCACGGCGGGGATCGAAGGCGTGCCCTCCCTGTCGCTAGACGGACACAACATCCACCACGCTACGGCGATTAAAATAAGTGTACAGTATTGGTTTGTGTGCATTTGTTTAATGCTATTTCTGGTGCCTTCTTATTGCGTCAGTCTGGTCAGCTATTGCGATAAATAAAAGACCGCGATCTAATCATTCTTGGATATGGTGTCCGTCTAGAAAGCGGGAGATCACGATTTTGATCCATAATGTGGGAGCATTCTTTATATCTTCCCCAAACATACATGTAGCACGTACTGGGTCCACCCAGGAAAATGGACTTGAGAGCGTTGCAATAAGAATTTTAATTCCGATGCAATCGAACTTAGATAAATAGGTTTCGACTAAAACTGTTTCTATTACAGCGACTGCACAGCAGTATTGCAGAGATGATGGTCTGTCTTCTGGCATTTGCGCTCAGCAGTCTCTTCGGAGTGACCAGTGCCTTCTTTCCCCCTCACCCTCATTTCGGCCATCCAGCTCACCATGTAGGACCTCCATTCCTGCCACCTCATACGCCGCCAATGGGTCACCCGTTTGCTCATCATATCAGAAAGGGAATGTTCCCTCCTGGCCCTCACCCTGGTCAACTGCCAGGCCCACATCCCGGCATGTTTTTGAAGCCGCACCCTTTAATGCCGCAGGTGGGTCACAGCGGTTACCTTCCACTTACACACCCAGCAATGTCGAAGGCTGCGTTGCATCACCAATTGCAGAAGTCTCAATTGGCGCCATCGATTTCCGGTCAAATGCTCTCAACTCTTAACCACGCGGAGAAAAAAAGGCGGAAAGTACTGGTTATACGACGGATGATGTCAGGTGGTTTATCAGGAACTCCGGTATCTACCGGGGAGTTTTTGTCGCGTCCAGCTATTGGAGGCCCAGGCGCCGGAAGTGGCCCTAGTGTCGGTGGACCTGGTGGACAAGTTATGTCGGGTGCTCATTTATTTGGCAACCAAGGTCGCGGGGATTTCGTTGGTGGGCAAAGTATAGTAATTGAAGGACCGCTTGCTGATCAGATACGCGGTGGGCAATTTCCGGACAGGCCTATAGATTTTGGCCGCGGTCAAGGACCCGTTGGGCCGGGCTCTGGTGGTGGCGGATCGCGCGGACGCCGCCCTGATGCCGTGGGACCAAGTGTTGGCAGTGCCGGAAATTTTGGACCTGGTCCAAGCGCTGGTATACCAACCGATTTTGGACCTGGTTCAAGTGGTAGTGGTGCAGGACATTTTGGACCTGGTTCAAGCGCTGGTGGACCAACCGATTTCGGACCTGGTTCAAGTGGTGGTGGAGCCGGACATTTCGGAGGGGTTCAGAGCGTTGGTGGACCAACCGATTTTGGACCTGGTTCAAGTGGTGTTGGAGCCGGAAATTTCGGAGGTGGTCAAAGCATTGGTGGACTAACCGATTTTGGACCTGGTTCAAGTGGTGGTGGAGCCAGACATTTCGGAGGTGGTCAAAGCGTTGGTGGACCAATTAACCCTGGACCTGGTTCAAGTGGAAATGGTGCCGGAAACTTCGGACAAGGTCAAGGGTGGTTTATTGACGTCGCAAGTGGAAGTGGAGGGGGACATATGGACTCCGGGCAAGGACAAATTGGTGGTGGTGGCGGAGGTGGATTCCCAAGAGACTTTGGGCACAACAACAACAACAACAACAACAACAATAATAATAATGGAGGAGGTCATAGAGGGATTGGACGAGGTGGTGATGCATTCGGTGCTCCACGTTTGAGGGAGGTTGTCGACTCAAATAATCGAGTTCCAATTCCAGGAAATACTGGGGAAACTAATATTGGTAGAGGTGGAAATCCTGCTTCCAATAACAACAACAACGACAACAACAATAGTAATAGAAACAACAATAACAGAAACTCAAACAATAACAACAACCGTGGTCAAAGGAAGAATTTATCTGGTCAAACCCTTGACTTTTCTAATCCAACAGCTGCGTCGCAGGCTTCTTCTTCCGGTTCGCTCTTAAGACCGGACTGGATCGAACCGTCGGCAATACCCAGCACGATAGATTTATCGGGCGTCGGTACTCAGGGTGTGAGCAACGAACCTGCACATGCAGGACTCCCGCGGAGAAACCCTGATGCCATTCTGGATCCTGTAGGGGCGCCCAACAGAATTGGCGCTGCAGCCGGGGCGTCGAAAATTGTACATTCGAACGCTAATAATAAAAACAATAACAAAAATAATAATAACAATAATAATAATAATAATAATAATAACTTAAAAGAACCAACTGGATTAGTGGGAGCGGGTGCTGGGAGCTGGGCAGGGCATGCTAGTGCAAGTACTCAGCAAAACGGAGAAGCAGCGACAGCAAAATTAATCGGGCCCGGTCTTGACGCACACGCGGCTAGTCTACCGCATTTTGATGCCCCTATACCTAATGGAAATGGAGATGTCGTAATAATTGATGGTTTCGGACAGTTCCAACCCAACGTTGGCGCTAAATCCGGGACCGGGTCTGCGGCGAATGGCGCATATGACTTACATGTGCCTACACATTCCGCCGATGTCGATGTCTTGACATTAGACAACGCGGCTTATGCCAAGTTGGAACAAGCGCTTGCTTCCGGACAAGAAATCAGTCCGTCTTTTTTAGATCAAATTATTCGCGGCAGTAGCACGTCAACTTTGGCCGCAGGGGCTCAAAGCGCTCCAAATACCGCTAGTGCTGCGATACCCGAAATATTCGTAATTGACGGCACAACTGGTCAGCCTGTTAAGGCGTCGGCATCAGCCGCCGCCGCTCCCGCAACCGCTGCAGAGGTAGCGACTCAGATTGACATATCGGAATCCTCACAGTCGTCGTCTACGAAAACGACCAAAACATCCAGTAGCAAGACAGAGGTTGCTATTGGTGGCCATGACGCACCGCCACAGGCTGCAGCGCATCACGATGCAGTGCCACACGGCGGTCACGGACCGGTCGGCGTTGTCGGCGCTCCCGTCGGCTCGATTGAAGTCCAGCCCAACGACGTCATAGGGGTTTTCAGCATGCCGGATCAACATGGTTTCCCACATGTTCCTGCAAGCGTTTCGAGCATCCCCGCGTCAATAGGAAAACGCATTGGAGGCCGTTCTGCGAACAGGAACAAAAACAATACATCTAACAGGAGCAATAGCAACAGTAACAGCAATAGCAATAGCCATAAATAGCACAGTAAGTATACGTTTGAATTGAATAAAATAATGAAATGTTTTCATATATATTGTACAGAGTTTTCTTTTTGCCTTTCGATTATGAAATTTTCACTAATCATAAGCTTGTCATTTTTATGATAGAATTGTGCTTGTTCAAACGCAAGTATGTATCGAATAATATTTTAATACTGTCAGTCCGTGTTACATTTTAAAAACCCTGTCACATGGCTTGCATACACTTGTAAAACTTTAATTATATGTGAACACGTTTAGCTTGTGATTTTGCTGTTTGCTTATGATAATTACTTACACGTTTTTCCACTTATGAGCGCTATGTACATCCAGAGATTTCCAGAAAGGAGCCACGTTGTGCTCAAATGGGTCTTTGTCATATGGGGCCACCGTAGCTCCATACATTTTTTTCCAGCATGTTGCATTTTTCCCATTTTCGGCTTTCATATTATCGGCCTTGTTTAATTTTTATGGAAACTTTACCAAAAGGTTAATCAACAATATATGTAATAATATACAAAATGCACAGTACTTTACTAAAAATATTAAGAAACAATTACAGAGAATTCAACTACATTAAGTACGCACAAACAAAAGAACTCTGCGCCTCAGAATTTTAGCGCCTGAATATTTCATCTGACCTCTAAAAAATTCAACAAGGGGTCAATTGACTGTCTGTTTTTCTAATTTATTGAAATCCATTTTCCCTAAATGCAAGTTTTGTCTTCGAACGATGCAACAACAAACTGTAATACATGTAGATCGAGCGCGACGGAAACGTGTTTAACTATAACATTTAGCAAGAACGTATCTCTCATGGAGTTCGTTCCCATTTATTTGGTACATATTCATAGTAAACATATGTACAAAATACAGGGAAACAAGATTGGCAGGAGAATAATTATTGTATCCACCCGATATACTTATTTATATATATATATATATATACATTTGATGTGGTAACTCAACTCTTTATATATGTGATATGTTCGGTCAATTCTTCTCGATAAATTTGATATGGTCGAACAATTATTGATATATTTGATATGTTAAATCAATTCTCGATATATTTGATATGGTCAATCAATTATTGATATGTTTTTGTTTCCTTTATTTAAAGTCGACTTCGGAAGGCCCTACGACGCATAGTTGTCAACATTATTAACGACTGCTCTTACAACATCGATGGTTAACACACAGTCTCACGTTAGTCCGAAGAAAAGGCCTGGCCAATGCCAACGAAGATACAATATTGTTACCAAGGAGAATGAAGATACAAAATTGCTACCGATGAGAAAGAACATAAATTATTGTTACCAAGGAAATTGTGTCAGTATGCGCCAGGAATCACAGAATTATAATGAGATTTGTTTACACCAGTTTTTTTTCTGCAAAAACGTTCGTGTCGTCTACCGGTGGACATTATGCATGACTTGTACATGTGTTACTTTAAAATGGTTTACCTAAAACAATTTATATTCGTATAGATGGTTATTAAAGTAATTGAAAATTCGAATATATAAATATAATCGTATAGATTAATTGCCATGATTTCAATACATGTGAACAAGATCTAATTAATATTTATGAATAAGCCTGCTACAAACAAATAATGAACACGTGCGACAATATACATGAATATGCAGCACAGTCTATTAAAAAAGAATATGCACATACATAGGCCCTACAAGTTAAGTTAACCTACAAGAATATGCACATACATAGGCCTTACAAGTTAAGTTAACCTACAAACAGACCCGAATCATCATGGAATTCCATTCCAATAACTCTCGAGTTCTTCTGCGGCTACATTCCAATAACTCTTCTGCGGCTATCTTACGATACCAATAACTCTCGAGTTCTTCTGTGGCTATCTTACGATTCTAATAACTCTCGCGTTCTTCTGCGGCTACCTTACGATACCCTCTTAAAAATACATGGCAACTGTTTTACTCACAGGTTTAACATCAATGCACAAATAATTGTTGGTTTGTAAACAGTTTTAAATTTCGAAAATGATAAATAATAGTCGCTGAAACACATATTTAATTGATAGAACTAAATTGTGCACTAAGCGCCTGATGATACAGCAAGCTTGAAACTCATCTATGGGATTATCAATAAAAGTGTAACGATTACTTGACTTGCATTTCTTATATGTATTTATTCCATGATTTTAAAATATTTTGAATATTGTGAACATGTATTATATGTGTGTATTTATATGCATCATTTGTATAATTAGTATTATTCTTTAAGACGTTTGTCCATTTACAAACTTAGTATATAATCAAGTCCAGACGTGTTAAACAGTGTTTGAGAGGGTATGAATTGTGAACCAGTGCTATTATTGTGCAGTTGATGTATTTTATTGTTCTTGTTAAACGAAAACTTGAATTAGTCGATGTTTGCATGTTTGAATGTTGAATGACAAACGTTAGGGTTTGCATTTGATTCCTTTTTACCAAGTATACCCGAATTGAGACCAGAATGCGAAATCGTTTAATAAAAAAATAAGTGTTCATTATGTGGTGTTATTAATGATGCGAAGTGTTGTTGAACAAGTGTCTGTATATGTATACGAACTTTTTTTAAAATTCTATCTATATATATGTATATATAATAACAAGATGTGTTTGCAAGAAATTGAATTCCCCCCCCCCGCCCCCCTCTGCCAAGCTTTAACCTTATTGATTGCAAATGATTTTAATCATCAGCAATAAATAAAAATCATTATGATTTTGAAACTGGCTGCAACAGGTTTTTTAACACTATTTAGTGGGAGTGGGATGGGGGAACATATATTCAAATAACAAAAAGACATATACAATGCCAACAATCATAATTTTACAAACAAAACAAACATTTAATTAGCATAAAATATGAATAAAATGAATATCACAATAATTACATTAATTTGAACAGTTTTCAAAATAAGTGTGTTTTTTTTCAATAAATGACAACAATTTTATAACTAACCAGGTTGGAATTATGTTCGATCCTATTTAATGGAATTGCATAAATTATAAGGCCTTGGCAAAAGCAAGCGTTTTCTGTAATTTTGCGATCTCTATCAGGCTTCGTAGTAATAACCAATGAGAATCTTGCTTCGGAATAATGTATGCTTTTGATTGGACAACTATTGCATCAGACTGCATTAGTGAATGCAAACTTTAGAGAGGACAGAATGTCCACAAAAAGTAATTTGACATTATTATGCCCCCTTCGAAGAAGAGGGGGTATATTGTTTTGCACATGGCGGTCCGTCGGTCCGTCGGTCCGTCCGTCCACCAGATGGTTTCCGGATGATAACTCAAGATCGCTTAGGCCTAGGATCATGAAACTTCATAGGTACATTGATCATGACTGGCAGATGACCCCTATTGATTTTCAGGTCACTAGGTCAAAGGTCAAGGTCAAAGTGACTCGAAATAGTAAAATGGTTTCCGGATGATAACTCAAAAACGCTTAGGCCTAGGATAATGAAACTTCATAGGTACATTGATCATGACTGGCAGATGACCCCTATTGATTTTCAGTTCACTAGGTCAAAGGTCAAGGTCACAGTGACTCGAAACAGTAAAATGGTTGCCGGATTACGCATAGGATCATGAAACTTCATAGGAACATTGAGCATGACTGGCAGATGACCCCTATTGATTTTCACAGGACACTCGGTCAAAGGTCAAGGTCACAGTGACAAAAGCGTATTTACACAATGGCTGACACTACAACTGACAGCCCATATGGGGACATGCATGTTTTACAAACAGCCCTTGTATTAAGAGGGAGATGATAAATTGACATGTACTTTAAGCAATACTGTCAATCAAGAAAAAATTCTTGAAACTTTTCCATCTATCAGTACTACATTAAATCTTTAAAATAAAATCGGGATTTGAGCTATGTCCAGATAGTGTTTCATCATAATTTTGCAAGTTTCCTTAAGATATATTTTTATGGATGCTAACGGTACTTTAAAGGGACTGTCCAACAGATTAAAGCGTCGTTCAACGCGAATCGACATTTTGGGAAACTACGAGGATTACTTATATAGCTAAAAATACCTCCTCATTTGACATGAGCGTGGATGGTCGAGTGGTAAAGTCGGGAGACATTTTACTCCAAGCTTCCATGACTCTAGGGGTCAGTGGTTCGAGCCCTGTGGAGGTTAACGTTTTTCTTCTTTTTTTAAATTGTATTCTGATTTTTTACTGGAGATTTTTAGTTCAAATGTTTAAATTTATCAATATAAAGCATTTAAAGCAGTTAATGACAAGCTTTAATACATGCCAAAATCTGTTGGACGGCCCCTTTAAAATGAAAATGACTGTTTTCCTATCAAATTCCTTGGTCGTTGACCCGCTGACCTCAAAATCTATAAGCCTCTTTCTTTTCTCTCGAGTAACCATCGTCAGAAAGTGCATGCCTGTAGGTCAAGCGTCCTCTAGATAGTGAATAGTGTGGAAACGCTACTAACCGACCAACTGACGGACATTTGCAAATTAATATACAACAATATCGTTGAACGGGGTGGGGCATGATTAATGGTGACATACATTTGGAATTGTATGGCGTAAAATCATAATCTATTTTGAAGATGGGTTCACTTTCTCATCAAGGAATACAAAATGAGTACACTTTATCGTCACGTGGTAAAGATGAGTGCACTTGCTCGTTACGAAATAAAAATGAGAAAAATTGCTCGTCACGAGATGAAAATAAGTACTCTTGCTCGTCACGTAAAAAAATGAGTACACTTGCTCGTCACGTAATAAAATATGTTCAAACTTGCTCGTCACGGAATAAAAATGAGTACGCGTGCTCGTCACGGAATAAATTGAGGACACTTGCTCTTCACGGAATAAAAGTGATGACACTGGCTCCTCAATGAATACAAAATCAGTACACTTGCTCGTCACGTAATAAAAGTGAGTTTAAATGCTCGTTACGTGATGCAAATGAGTTATCTTGCTCGTTGAGGAATAAAAAAGAGTACATTAGCTCGTCATGGAACAAAAATGAGTACACTTGCTCGTCACGGAAGAAAAATGAGTGCATTTGCTCGTCACGTAATAAAATGATGTCGCTTGCTCGTCACGGAATAACAATGAGTACACTCGCTCGTCACGTAAACAAATTGAGAACACTTCAACGTCGCGTATTAAAAATGAGTACAAATGCTCTTCAAGGTACAAACATGAGTACACTTGCTCGTCATGTTATACAAGAGGGCCTGAAAGGCCCAAAGTCGCTCACCTGAGATACAAAGGAACTGACCTGCTCAGTGCAGACCCAATATATCATTAGAACAGATGTTCCGTCCAAGTTTCATGAAGAGTGAACTAAAAATGTAATTTTAGAGTGCGACAAGGTTTTACTATAGCCATATAGTAAGGAAAAATGTCCAGACCCCTGGCGGCAATGTTTTTCAACAGAACTATTTCGAATTGATCCAACATATCATTAAAACAAATGTTCTGACCGAGTGTTATGAAGATTGGACAATAAATGTGACAATTAGAGTGTTAACAAGTTTCTAATATAGCCATATAAGGAAAAATGCCCCGCTCCCTGGCGGCCATGTTTTTCAACCAACCGGAACTATTTTCGAACTCGTCCAAGATATCATTTGGACAAATCTTCTGAAAAAGTTTCATTAAAATCAGACAATAAATGTGGCCTCTAGAATGTTAACAATGTTTTACTTTAGTAAAATATAGCCATATAAGGGAAAATGCGCCGCCCCATTTCGGCCATGTTTCTCAAGCAACCGGAAGCATGTTCGAAAACGTTCAAGACATCATTAGAAAAAATGTGTTGACCAAGATTCAGGAACATTGGACAATAAATGTGACTTTTACAGTTTTAACAAGTTTTTACTAAATCTTTATAAGAAAAAATGCGGCTATGTTTTTCAACCACCCAAAACCATTTTTGATCTCTTCCAAGATATCATTGGGACAAATCTTCTGACCAAGTTTCATGAAGATAGGACAATAAATGTGGCCTCTAGAGTGTTAACAAGGTTTTACTATAGCCATATATGTAGAAAAATTCCCCGCCCCCTGGTGGCCATGTTTTTCGACAGACCAGAACCATTCTCGAACTTATCAAAGAAAAGGTGAGGACGTATGTTCTGACCATGTTTCATGAGGATCGGACAATAAATATGGCCTCTAGGGTGTTAACAAGGTTTAACTATATCCATATAAGGAAAAATGCCCAACCAAATGGCGGCCATGTTTTTCAACCAAACGGGATCATTTTCAAACTCGTCCAAGATATCATTGGGAATAATCTTCTGACCAAATTTCATGAAGAACGGACACTAAATGTGGCATCTAGAATGTTAACAAGGTTTTACTATAACCATATATAGTCATATAAGGAAAAATGCCTCGCCCCCTGGTGGCCATGTTTTTCAACCAACTGGAATTTTTGAAATCGTCCAAGTTCTCAGTGAGACAAACCTTTTGACCAAGTTTCATGATGATCAGACAATAAATGTGGCCTCTCGAGTCGTAACAAGGTTTTACTATAGCCATATAAGGAAAAATGCCCCGCCGTTTTCAGATTCAAACCAGATATCATTTGGACGAATCTTCTGACCAAGTTTCGTGACGATCCGACAATAAATGTGGCCTCTAAATTGTTAACAATTGTTTATTGTAGCCATTTATAGCCATATAAGGACAAATATGCCCCGCCCCCTGGCGGCCATGGTTTTTAAACATCCGTGACCATTTTCGAACTCCTCTAAGATATCACTGAGACGAATCTTCTGACTATATTTCATGAAGATCGGACATTAAATTCGGCCTCTCAAGTGTTCACAAGGCAAATGTTAACACAGCACGCCGAACGACGGACAAAAGGCAATCACAAAAGCTCACCATGAGCAGAAACGACAAACGTGATCCATGGCTTCAATGACATATGTAGCGCAATATCTGGAATAAACAAAATTAATGCAAAACAAAATCCAGATTCTAAAAGGAAATATATGAACAAGCACATTAACACAAAATGAAAAGGTCCAAATAAATGTCAACAAAACAATTGCAACGCCATATTCAAGGACAGTGTTGTATTGCTAGTAAAAAGTTTGTTTCCAGTACTACAAGTAAAAGGCCGAGACCAAGGGGCGGCGTGGTAATATTTTAATCAGATGCAAACATGATGTCAATTTGACGTTTCGGTCAATTTCCTTTTTCCTTTCTATTACTTTATTCGATATAAGACATACAATGTATACATGTATATGATCATACAACAAAGCGGTTCCATGTAGCAGCAATAATACTCAGACATGTTATACAAGATATGCTGATATATTTACTTTTTTGACCTTGTGGTTTCCTTTAGATTAAAAAGAGGTTAATATGTATTTTTGTTTCTTTGGTTGTTTGTGATAGGTGTTTAAAAAAAGAAAAGAAAAAAAAAGTTATTAATAAGGATGAGTTGCATAAATAGGGTAGAAAGCATACTGGACTTAAAGGGGCCTTTTCACAGATTTTGGCATTTTTTAACTTATTCATTAAATGCTTTATATTGATAAATGTAATCATTGGATCGTAAAAGCACCAGTAAAAAATCAAGAATAAAATTAAAAAAAGGAAAAGAACATTGCCCGGAGCAGGTTTCGAACCAGTGACCCCTGGAGTCCTGCCAGAGTCCTGAAGTAAAAACGCTTTAGCCTACTGAGCTATTCCGCCGAGTACACATTCTCGACGTATTTTATACCTTATATAAGCAATCTTCGTAGTTTAACAAAATTTAACGACAAAAACAGAACTCTCCAAATTATTCAATCGTTTCGCGTTGCAACGCTTTATAATTTTTAGGTTTTAAAATCGTCAAAAGATGCATATAATGGCTATATTAGAGCATGGTAAATGTTTAGCATTACTGTTTCCTCACAAATATCAAAACTAAAACGAAAATTTGCGGATCTGAAACAACTTTTTTCAATTTTGTCAATTAACCAAAGCGTGAAAAGATCCCTTTAATTGTTTAATGTGTTTCCATTTTTGTTCAAATATATGAAGTGTATCACTGTTTAGGGCTATTTCTTTTTCAATTTGAATCTTCCGTTTTGAATAATTGATAAAACAGTTAATTGTAGGTATTTGCTTTCTGTATTTCATGCTGACTATAAAATATTTCATTTTTATAATTATGTAATTCACGGCGTATTAACCACTTGTATTTTGAAGGTATTTACCCCTGATCTGATATCTAAGAGAGATAGTTTAACATTTGATTGTTGTTTCTTTAGAAAGGTTGTCAACTAATTCCATAGAGATTGAATATGTTTACACTCCCGGAAAAGGTGTTCTATTGTTTCAATATGTTCACTACACATATCACATAGGTTGCACTTAAAAAGATATTTATTTGTAGCTATGATTCTCTGGATGTATTTATATTGAAAATTTCTAAGTGTGCTATCAGTAGTTAATTTATATGGCATGACAAATATTTGTTTCCAATTTAATTCTTTTTCTCCAAGAAGGTTATGCCATTTAGTTTGAGCTTTAGAGATTTCGGCAGGGTTTTTAATTTGAAGTGTGTAATATATATATATATATATATATATATATATATATATATATATATATATATATATATATATATATAACAAAATATATTGTTCGTTTTGTTTTGTTTTGCAATTATGTTTCTACGAATGTTTTTTTAGTAGATGGTGTGTTATTTATTTGTATTGGTAACAGCTTTAATATGTATGGGTATACTTTTGATCAATGTGTAGTACATCAGGAAATTACTTGATGGTATTCCGAATATGTAGCATAAGTTATCTAAATAATAGAAGTAGTTTATTCTGTAGTCGTACAATTGATCAACATATTTTATTTTTCGTTCGAACCAATGTTTATAGAAAAACGTTTTATTGTAAGTAGTTATGTCTTTATTGTCCCAAAGAATGATTTCACTGTTTATTTTGGTTTCTAAATTATGAGTAACTTTACACCATGCCGATAGAACATTTGATAGAAATATGTTTTGGTTGAAATTTCATCTAAGATATTATTTTCAATATTACAATAAAAAAGTAAGGATTCACCATATGTTTTAAGAATCTTCTGGTAAAATAATTTCCATTTACTCGTATTGGCTTTATCTTAATATATTTTAACCCAACTGCATTTGATTGCATTCAGGAATGAATCTATATCCGTTAGTCTGATACCTCCATATTCTACTGATTAAATTAATTGAGTTCGCTTTATTTTATCAGGTTTACCGTCCCATATGAAATTAAATATTTCTGATTTTATATATTCAATAATATCATTTGGTGGGTTTGGGAGAAGTGTTAGTGTATAAATAAATTAAGGAAGTGCAAACGTTTTCAACACGGTGTTTTTTCCGATTTGTGTAAGTTTACGATGCTGCCATGATTTTAAACAATTTTTTATTTTTGGTAATTTAGGCAATATGTTTTTATGCCCCCGGATCGAAAGATCGGGGGGCATATTGTTTTTGGCCTGTCTGCCTGTCATTCGTTCATTCATTGTGTGTGTCCCAAAACTTTAACCTAGGTTAAAGTTTTGCAATAACTTTTGCATTATTGAAGATAGCAACTTGATATTTGGCATGCATGTGTATCTCATGGAGTTGCACATTTTGAGTGGTGAAAGGTCAAGGTCATCCTTAAAGGTCAAAGGTCAAATTTATAGCTTCAAAACGGCACAATAGGGGGCTTGTGTTTCTGACAAACACATCTCTTGTTTAGAATTGTTTCATTTTCATTGTTTGTAAAGGTTATTCCTAACGTTGTTGCTTCATCTGATGTCCAGTTGAATTTCATTTCTTTTTTAAGATGAATATTACTTTGTTTAAATGTACCTACTCGTAGCACAGTGCATTTACTTTTGTTTAGTTTAAGGCCCGATGTCATTCCATAAAGGGTTAGCGATTCTATAAGATTATTGAATGAGTCACTACTGTCATTTAAGAAATAAGTTGCATCGTCAGCAAATAGGGACTGTTTAATTTCTTCGTCAGGTTCTATTCCCTTTATATGTTTATTTTATTGGATATAGTGTGAACGGTACTCGATGCATATAATAAATAGCGAGGATAAAAGTGGATATCCTTAACATATCCCTCGTTCGATGTTAAGACTGTTTGAAACAAGCCATTGCGTATTATTATACTGTTAATATCGGTATAAAATAGTTTGACCCATTTAATATGTCTTTCACCGAAGTTCATATTTTCTAAGAAAGAGAAGATAAACGAATGGTCTAGTGAATCGAAAGCCTTTTCGCAGTCTGCAAAGAAAATGAGGCCAGAATTGTTTGGTTGGTTGAAATAATTAATGCATTCTTGTATCAGACGTACGTGTTCACCAATGTAACGTCCTTTAATAAAACCAGATTGAGATCTTGAAATGATTGATGGAAATATTTTTTTAATTCTGTTTGATACTTTTAGTTGCAATTTTATAATCCTTGCTCAGTAAACTAATCGGGCGCCAGTTTGATAAGGATTTTAAGTATTTTCCAGGTTTTGGAATGAGTGATATTATGCCTTGTTTTTGCAACGTAGTTAAGTTTTCGTGGTTAAATGAATAGTTTTGTGAATTAATTAAATGTGTTTTAATATCATTCCAGAATATTTTATAAAATTCGATTGTGATGCCATCAGATCCTGGACTTTTGTTATTTTGCGTTTCTTTTAGTGCTAATCCACATTCATATTCATTTAGTAATCCGTCGCACAGTAGTTTTTCCTCTTGATTTAATGCGTGATGTGTATTTTTAAAAAGGGTGTTATTTTCAACATGTTTTCGTTTATAGAGGGTTTCGAAAAAATAAGCGTTGTTCTTCTAGTATTTGAGTTCCATTTGTTATATCTTCGCCATTGACTACTAATTTGTGCACAGTTTTTTGTTCACTTCTACGTTTTTCTATGTTTGCGAAGTATTTTGTATTTTTTTCATTGGGTTCAACATGCTGTGCACGTGCCCGTAGTATTATTCCATTTAGATGTGTATGATAAATTCCTTCTAATACTTGTTTTTTTTTAAATGTTATTTTATTTTTCAATGGCTTTGGTATCGTTTGTGTTTGCTTCATGTAATTGTTTTTTCAAGTGTTTCAATGATTTTGATAGTTTCAGTCTGTTTGTGTGTTTCTTTATCTTTGAATAATGTGTATCTAATTGTTTGTGTTACGTATATTTACTTTAACTACTTTCCATAAGGTGTTTGGGTTCGCATCTTTATTATTTTGAACTGTTTTGAATATTTCTTGTTTTATTTGCGTTTGATGTTGTGTATCTAATAAGATGCTGTTGTTTATTTTAAAGTATCCTGGGCCTCTTTCAGGTTGTATATTGTGTAGTTTAAGTTCAACTAGAGAGTGGTCGGTCATAAATCCTGGTTTTATGCTACATGTGTCAATAATGTTGCAAAGTGACTCAGATATTAAAAAAAAGTCTTATCTACAGAATATTGTCGGTTTCGTGTGTGAGTGCCAGGTGAATTTGCTTTCGTTTGGATATACCGTACACCAGATGTCTATCATATTGTAGTTTTCAATTATGTTGTTTAAAATGTTTCTATTTTTAGGATTAGTATAAAGGTTTCCCTATTTTTTTTATCTATTAATGGGTTAAGGACAGTATTGAAATCACCACCGACTATAATGTTTTTATCTTGGTTATTAATTATAAAGGATTGTAATGTTTCGTAAAAAATGGAATCATCAATTTTAGGGCCGTTAACGTTGATTAATGTTAATTGTGTTTCGTGTATTTTGATATCTATACTTGCTTGTCTGCCAATTATTATTTCGTTAAAGTTATCGACTGTGATCCCTATATTATTTTTTATCAGAAAGGCAATGCCTTGTTTATTAGTATGTTGTCCACTTAGATAGATGTCTCCGTCCCATTCATCTTTTTAGGTTTGTGCTAAAGTATGTGTCAAGTGACTTCCTTGTAATAGGCATATACTTTTTTCGTCTAACCATTTGACGATTATTACGCGTTTGTCTTTATTGTTTAGCCCTTTTACATTCAAAGTGCATAATTTAATAATTTAAAGAGGTGGAAGGTGATGTAAATGATAATTTGTGTGTGCTTGTCCAGTAAGTTTTTATTTTATTACATGTTCAGTTGGTTTCTATTATAGGACATAAGATGTCCATACATACATACACAAACAGAAAACACAAATTAGGTATTCGGTCAAATATTGACTCACACGTTTTATACAGAAATTCAAGGATCGTTTGCGCAGGTAGACATGTTTTGTGCCATTACATGTACCTTTGTACAATTATATCCAATACATGACTAAGCACCTATGTTATAATAATTGTCAGTTATAGTCACTTTATTCATGTTTAAGCATTTCCAGTGCAAAACCACTCATTGTTGTATGATAAGCTCATACTTTCTATATATAAAAAATAACTACTGGGCGTAAAGAAAATAACGTAAGTGTTTAAAGGCATAAAGAGAAGGCTATGTTGCTTCCAAATCTTTTATGTGACAAGACATTTTGTTGATGTACTCTGGATCAACAGACGATTAATTGCAAAAAAACAATCTATCTTACGGATGATTCTGGAGATAGTCGACAAATCACGGTTGGTCGTTGAAGGCGAAACATCATTTAAGCAATAAATCTTCTGCTGACCCAGAGTGGCGACACATCTTTCGCCAAATTGATTCAGTAAAAAGCTGCCCAAGTGTGTCCGTTAAAAGGACAAGCTAACACGAAAGACCGAGAGTTCTCTCTAAGAGAACGTACAGCAGCTTTATGAAATTTAGAACAAAAAAATTAAATATATGATTCATTGCATTTATAATCGGGCATTGTTTGCGTGAGTTATGCCCATTTTCCTTTTTTATTATTTTTTTATTAGAGAGTTGAACTGGCATGCTGCAACGAAGCATGCTAGTAATTAACGTTTTATTACGTTAAGAATACATGTAGTTAAACACGTACAGGGAATTAATATTCTAACATGCTAATTAATGTTAGCATAGCTTGACAGCTAATGACAAGATTTTTCATTATCGTACAGGATTATGTTCTTTATTTATTAATTCTTGTAAATTAAACACGCGCCGTTTTAGCTCCGTCATAAAGAGATTATCTTGCCATTTCAGTGCGATTTTAAGTCACTAATTTTATTTGTGTTAGTATTGTAAAACAAAAAACGCGAGCATGTGCATCGATGAAATGGGCAGTGTATTTGAGAGAAAGGCGCTTTTGTGTTAACAACTGTTAATTGAAAAATAAATTTAGATATCGCGTTTAATTTATTTTTAACAATGACAACATGCGTCGATAAACATGACAAAAACTGGCGTTAAAAGATTCAAACTGACAGAAAGTCATAAAATTCCAATCTGATGTTCGAATCCGAATAAGGAAATAAGTGGCATCTACTTCATAGTTCTTGTATAATTAATTATGCAGCAAATAAATGCACCAGTTTTGACTTTGTCGGTTACAGGAAATTATAGGTCGTACATGTAAGTGCACGTTATTAATTTTCATGAACTGTACGTCGACTTATATGTCAATGTGACGTCAATATGCATACAATACGCACCATTTACCGGTTTTCGCCGTTTTAACATTTTTTTATTCTTTTCCTGTGCTGATCTAGTTCGCCTTACCAGAACCTGAACACGGAGACCAACAATTCTCTCACCAAATAGAGATTGAATCGTTAAGGTTGGGTAAATGTAACTGAGTAACGTGTCATCGACATTGTATTGTATTGACGTTCAATTAAATGTGTGTGTTTTATTTGTTATTTATTTTTTATAAATGACATTGATAATATTTTTATCAATAAATAAAACTCTAGACAATAATTGTTTATATGATTTATATCATGTCATGTTTCGGTTAATTGCAAATGTGTATATAAGTTATCATTTACAACACGCTTGTTTGCGTGTCATTATACCTGACAATCAAAGGGCAATGTCCTCATATGATATGCCTTTACAAAACCACTTTATGTTCAGTAGTACCAGTCGAAATTGTCATTGTTGTTATTCTGTATACGAACATTGATAAAACGTCAGTCTGTAAACCTAATATAATGCCCTTGTTAATATTGTTTAGCCTCGGTCTGGGTATACGTGGATAAATGCATGCACATAAAACAGACAGACTGACGGACAGACGGACGGACGGACGGACGGACGCACAGACAGACAGACAAGGACGGACGGGCGGGCGAACGAACGAGCGCACGAAGGAACGGACGGACGGACGGACGGATTGTCAGAATAGCCCATCGACATACCGACAAAGGGACAGAATTGGACGGGACACAGATAGGAACAAAACAGAACAGGACATATTTAACCTGCAGAGTCAGTGGAGTGTAACCTCACGCCATGCCGATTTAAATGTTCGTTTATTTTTCTGATGTAAACAAACCAATGTGTTCGCGATTTAAATGCTTACAGACGCTTACAGTCTAAGAGGCAACGTCTTTCAGTAAGTCTTGGATTGTATGTTTTTGTATCCGTACGACCACAATCTCGTAAGCGTAATTATTGATTTTTACAAGTATTAACTTCAACTGTAATCACGTTGAATGATTTAATATCACACGATTTCGCGAGGCTGAGTGCTTTTTAATATTACACTTTTTACGGTGAATTTTTATCGTTATGTGATGTTTGTATTTTCAACGGATAAATCTTAGTTAATCGACCAAATAATATGAAATAAGGCAAAGCCTCAAAGCGAGCTCTATTAATGTTTAATAGAAGAAACTAACAAAAAACTTTAATAACGATAATATTTGAATTAAATTAATTATTAAAGGTTCTTCCTAGAAGAAAAATGTAGAGTTTGTAAAGACTGGTATAAAAATTAAGGTAATGAACTTTTGAATATTTTGTTAATCAGCAATCAAACAACAAATGGGCTTTATTAAAGGGTTTAATGTCAGGGCCCTCTATCTGTATAATTCATGGCCGAAATTCGGCCGCATTCCCCCATCAAAAATGTATGTTTTTTCCTCCAAATGAGATTAAAAATTCCCCCTCAAAATAAATTTTAAACAATCAGTAAAACAACATAATTTAGCCATATTTGGATTTTTTTAAAATCGATCCATGTTTTCATACTACTTTTCAGAAGGGGAATAAAGTATGTCTACACCGTTTTACAGTGTTATTCTGACGCTCGCGTCGGGTGTCAAATAAAAAATGTTGCACAACAGGGGTTTTTCAGCACTGTCTGCGCCTCCTGGAAACAGAGGCATTCCAAAAGCAAACGGACCCGTTCCCAATCGAATTTTGATTGCATTGTTCCCAATTTCAAAAAATAAAATCTTCCAAAATCGTAAAAAGTAAAAATAATTTATATCGAAAGAGTGACTTCCCTTCATTCGCGACGTAATAAAGCCTTTAGTGACACAGATTTTTTGGTGTATTTTCCGGATGCATTTACTCTCAGCGATGACGTTCGAACTGTTCCGCATTAAACAAGAGTATATAGAGCCGCACAATACACATTCTATACCATATCTGTAGACGCTTATTTTCAATCATGGCTTCGCACATTAGTAAATATTACATTAAAAAAGCACAAAAATAGACGCTAAAGGATGTGTAACGATATCATCGATGTTTTCGAAAAGCTCAGAATAATCCGAAATTACTGCCGCGAGTAACCCTGAACATACAGGCTCGGACGATACGCAGCAAAATGTAACAGCAACAGAAGTAATACCAGGGCCGTCAATCACAAAATCGGCAACTGAATGCTCAGAGCCTTGTAAGAAAGTTGTAGTTCAATGGTCATTTAATACATTAAAGTACAGTACACTCCACGCGTTTTCCCCTATTTCCCTCCATACTCCGCGGTGATTGACCTGGAGGGAGATTAAGAAAATCCTGCTAGACGCGGCGTTTTCATGATTTTGGACGTGGCGGTTAACGATCGGCAAAACTGATAAGCCGACACGCCGGCCCTCGGCGTTGGCAACGCGGGGGAAACTCCACGTTTTACGAGATAACGATCAATTTAATTTTGTTTGACTTCCTGATTTTCAAATAAAATTACATTTATTACAAGTACATACATGTACATGTAGTATAATATTTACAATTAAAAAAAACAACCAAGATAGATCGATCCCGACGTGGTTGTAGAAGTAGTTGTTGTTGTATAGAAAACTCGTTGATTTACGACAAACAAAACGTCGTCTTTTAACTTATACTTACCAATTAATATAAACACAGTTTGCAACATTGTTTTTATTTTGATAATTCAATCCAAAGTTTTCATGGCATAACTTACTCAAGTAAACACGTTCAACGAATGCATAAGGAATGGTTTTAATTGTCGGAACAAAGTCAATTCTCTGCTAGCTAATGCATTTATTTTCTCTTTGAAGTTAGGTTATTCCATTGATTGTTAAAAGAAGGTGGTAACTATTGAGTTGATAGCTGCATTAAATATTCACAGTTGTATTCTAATTGCGTCGACATTCAAAACAATGTTTACCAGTAATTATGGACCAAATCGGCAGACATGTTAATCCCTTTTGTCAAAACACTGCAGCCAGCAGTCTACACAATAGGTTAGTAGACAAGCCAGTGCTCCAGCTAGGCCTAAATCGAAGGGCGCCGCGCCCTGCCCTCCCGAACCTCCGCCCTGCCCCCCGAACCTCCGCCCTGCCCCCCCCCCCCCCCCCCCCCCAATTTTTTTTTTTTTTTTACATATGATAATTCATAAATCTCTTATTACATTGTAATTAGTTTAATCCTCATTGTAGACATTATATTTGAATGGTTTAATAATAATGGGATTAATACAATTATTTATAACCTATAAATGAACATGCAATAGAAAGCATTCCAGAAACACCCGCGCGCTTGAACGTGCCCTTTTGCACAAAATACTGCGCGTTGAAAGTGCCCTTTTCACAAAATACTGCGCGTCGAAAGTGCCCTTTTCACAAAAAAGCCCCCTGCCCTTTTCAAATCCTAGCTGGAGCACTGCAAGCTATTCGTGTTTTCATAACGTCAAACACTTAATCCAGTTCCGCCCAGATGTCTTCTTTAATCAGTTTACAGTACAATTACTGTTAAAATAATTACTCTACTAAAATACCGTAACGATAAAGATTCGGCGTGCTCGATTTGAATTTTTTTTGGAGGAAATATCAACTTATTCGCGATATAATTTTGTTAAAAAATACCAAAGAAGCTTTTAATTAAAATCAACAGAATTAAGTGTTCTTTGCGCTACAAAGTTTGTATAAAAAAATCAATACACGCACGCTTTGCAGGAGTATACCTTGACCTTGTACATTGCAGCATAATTTTCGCGCGCTTTTGTCGGGAAATATACATGATGACTGTATATTGGAAGCATTTGTAAACGTCGTGTTAACTTAGTAGTGTGTTTCGGATTACTAATTATTATTCTCATTTGGAAATTTTACAGAACATTTATCCTTATAAACTTTAAACGATCACCTGGCGTATTAATTCATATTGAAGACGTACCTGTGAATTAAAACATATATTAATTTTCTATACAATTTTCTTTTTTATACATGTATTACAGTATTTAAACAATTTATTATAACAATGTTTTTATCCCCCGCCAGAGGCGGAGGGATATTGTTTTGGCGTTGTCCGTCCGCCCGGCACATTTGTGTCCGGAGCCATATCTTGGAAGTTCTTTGGTGGATTTCATTTAAACTTGGTATGAGTATATATATGCATAAGAGGATGATGCACGCCGAATGGCATTGTACACCATCTGTTAAAAACAGACTTATGGCCCTTTGTATCTTGAAAAAATGCTTTTTAGTGTCCGGAGCCATATCTTGGAAGTTCTTTGGCGGATTTCATTGAAACTTGGTATGAGTATATATATGCATAAGAGGATGATGCACGCCAAATGGCATTGTACACCATCTGTTAAAAACAGACTTATGGCCCTTTGTATCTTGAAAAAATGCTTTTTACTATAGGCACTTATGTGTCCGGAGCCATATCTTGGAAGTGCTTTGGCGGATTTCATTTAAACTTGGTATGAGTATATATATGCATAAGAGGATGATGCACGCCAAATGGCATTGTACACCATCTGTTAAAAACAGACTTATGGCCCTTTGTATCTTGAAAAAATGCTTTTTACTATAGGCATTTTTGTGTCCGGAGCCATATCTTGGAAGCGCTTTGGCGGATTTCTTTGAAACTTGGTATGAATATATATCCGCGCCAGAGTGAAGGCTTAAGAACCTTCCTTTGTCTTAGTTTTGTGTTATTGTCTTCGTCCGTCCATCTATCATTATGTTCATCCGTCCAATTTGCACCCATCCTCAAACAAAGCATATGTTGCGGGGGATACCTTGGGCCTTTCAGGCCCTCTTGTTATTTTTGGCATGCCCAGTAGCACACTGCTAACGTGGCGTTGCGCGGCGGTCACTGATAAGAACGGAAATTGTCTGCATTTACCGACAAGGCTAAAGTAATACACGCCGCGGTAATTAGCGAACGCGGCGTAACACCGAGCGTTTTATCGAATTCACCTCGCTCTCCAACGCCGCATGAACACTCGCCAGCAGAAAAAACCCCGCTGAGGGAGCGCGTTTTTTTTGGAAAACGTGTGGATTGTACTGTACCTTGCTAAGGAAAATTAAAGGTTTCGCGGGATGGAATGAGTGGGGAGATCAAATCAAATTGAAAGCCCATTCTTTATGTGCATGATTTGATGGTTACCATAATGCTTGCATTTTTTTTTATTTTTTGTGGCTGCTCAATAAGCGTCCTTAAAAAGTAGAACTTCATTTCCCGTTACTATAATATTAAAAAGGTGAAAAGAGCAAACAACTGCAATTTGTCCTTTAGCCAATATACAATAGAATAACATAAAGCCCTATTCTGTATTTACAAACTTCTTTGTATTTAATTTTAATAGAAACATCATCATACGATTGCATAAGATAGTGCTTAAATCATTTTGAAATGCCTTCAGTGCTTTGATTTCATAATACGAAATAACACAGTATTATGTGAAGTTGGAATAAGACATCAATTTGGTCATAAATTGAGTTTTTTCAACAGCGCATAATATGCAGCTTTACAAGTTGTATTTATTTAGTTTTACAAATTTTTATGAAAATATAAACTTGCATATATAATAACATCACTTAAATTGATTTTACTACAAAACTGGATTTTGTATTGATTTTTTTAAAATCCTAATAAAAGGAAACTGTGTCCATGCGGCACATGAACACAGTTTAAAAATACAGTTAAAATTATTTAGAAAAATCACTGTTAATGAAAAAGTCATAGTAAATTGCTTATTTAGCTTGAACTATAGATCAAATACTAAATAGTACAAAAATAAATTCAGATCATGAAATGAATAGTTTTGTTTGAGAAAATCACCAAAATGATGCCCATTCCCAGTTTGATGTCTTATTTCCAATTCACATAATACAGTGTTGAAATGTATTACGTAGTAAATAGTGTGACGTCATTTCTGTGACGAAACGCAAAAGTTTTATGTAAACTATCTGGAATTTAAGGACATGTTGGACGAGGTGTTTCTTAACATTAAACTTTTTGTTTAAAGCATCGAACAAATGCAAAAAGTATTTCGGATTGCAGGTTTATCATGCATAAATGTAAACTTCGATAAGAATACCATAAAATAGTGTGGTTTAAACTAAGTTTCGATAAAGGGATGGAAGAATAGAAAATGGAAGTGAATTATCTTTTAGACTTTATTGTTATATACATTGGATAAACGTTGGCATTGAGGTAAGCCTGTCTTTTATTCTAAATTAAGTTGTTTTTTTTTTACTCTTGTTAAAGCTGAAAAAGTGTCAATGCTGTTCAATATGCTTCAACACAGTGCACATTTAGTGGTGTGTAAACCCGAACAGTCCATACTCTAAGGTTTCTCTATCGCATTTTACAGACTGAAACCTGAAGGACCAATATCTCTGAGGTGTAATATATTGGATTATCAGATATATATGCACATTAGAAAAGCGATAAGTATATAGTTATCAATATGGTTTGGTTTATATTCATGTATTTGTGAAAGACAACGCAACATGGCAATAAACGAATTCAGATCTTATGCTTAATTTATCATAATGCGGATCTTTATATATTGCTGTTTTGTGGGTTGGATCCCATTGTCAGTGTTTTATTGGAGTTACAGTGTATAAATAAACAGTAGTGTGACTCATTTTCAGCAATACATTCTTTTAAAGTAAAAAAGATAAAAACTTGGAATGGAAAGATTGATTAAAACAGAAATTCCCTCATTGATCAAACACACTTCATTTAAACTGCTTTATTCAAACTAAAAGTGCTTGTGGTTAACAGCATCTAATTATTTTATTTGTTCACTTGCAGATTACGTGATTTTCAAACAAAATTGATGCAACTTTTGTTTTGGGATTTTTTTGGACAACTATGTGGACTTTTAATGCCCCCGGATCGAAAGATCGTGGGTATATTTTTTGGCCTGTCTGTCATTCATTCATTGTGTGTGTCCTAAAACTTTAACCTTGGTTAAAGTTTGATAACTTTTGCATTATTGAACATAGCAACTTCATATTTGGCATGCATGTGTATCTCACGGAGCTGCACATTTTGAGATGTGAAAAGTCAAGGTTAAGGTTATCTTTCAAGGTCAAAGGTCAAATATCATTGTATTTTTCTTTCCTAAATCTTTAACGTTCGTTAAAGTTTGGTCATAACTTTTTTAATATTGAAGATAGCAACTTGATATTTGGCATGTATATGTATCTAATGAAGCTGCACATTTTGAGTGGTGAAAAGTCAAGGTCATCCTTCAAAGTCAAAGGTCAAATATCATTGTATTTTTCTTTCCTAAAACTTAAACCTTTGTTAAAGTTCAGTCATAACTTTTTGAATGTTGAAGATAGCAACTTGATATTTGGCATGCATGTGTATCTCATGGAGCTGCACATTTTTGAGTTGTGAAAGGTTAAGGTCATCCTTCAAGGTCAAAGGTCAAATTTATGGCTTCAAAGCGGCGCAATAGGGGGCATTGTGTTTCTGACAAACACATCTCTTGTTGTTGTTCAAATTTGGGTCTGATATGTGGACACATTCCCAATGGAAAAGTATATATTTTTATGCCCCCATTCGAAGAAGAGGGGGTATATTGTTTTGCACATGTCGGTCCATCCACCGAATGATTTCTGGATGATAACTCAAGAACGCTTATGCCTAGGTACATTGATCATGACTCGCAGATGACCCCTATTGATTTTCAGGTCACTAGGTCAAAGGTCAAGGTCACGGTGACTTGAACCAGTAAAATGGTTTCCGGATGATAACTAAAGAACGCTTACGCCTAGGATCATGAAACTTCAAAAGTACATTGATTATGACTTGCAGATGACCCCTATTGATTTTCAGGTCACTAGGTCAAAGGTCACGGTGACTTGAACCAGTAAAATGGTTTCCGGATGATAACTCAAGAAAGCTTACGCCTAGGATCATGAAACTTCATAGGTACCAACCCATGCGAAAGACGTCGGACCTCGGACATTTCCGATAAAATTTGCTGAGGTCCAGTATCTTTCCCGAAACTGGCGTTCCTCCAACACGAAAAAAAACAAGTTAAACTATGTTTTGGTTGGAAATAAAAACGAAACTACGAATTCATATGTCAACACAAATAATGACTGGCATGAACTGATTTACTTTGATATATGGTTTGACGATGAAATAAAAAGGTTTGTTACAAACCAGTCGAGCTTGCTATTTTTGCTTGTGACGTAACAGACTCATAGTACTATTCTTTGAACCTGTCAAATACTGCGCGTTGTTTCGTGACGTAGGCGACACAACAAATTTTTGATTGGTAGAAATGATTTTTATTGGTTTCAATCCTCGTGATGATCGTAAAGCGAAAGCGGGGAACCATACGACCTTTGCCTGTTCCGTGTCAACATTGAAAGCGAAAATCAGCATTTCAACTGATTGCGAATACGTGAATTTTTGATCAGGTGATTTTGTTTCATATTGTAACTGTTTTACATTTTTGCAGTACCTTTTATTTGTGTAAAGTCCTAATCTATTAATTTCAGAGCCCGATTATTATTTGTTTAACTAAACACTCAAAGTTTTAGTAAAACATTCAACAAGCTGTTAAGTGTGTCACTGTCAGACTCCTACTCAGGATGTCATTTTCATTGCTACGTTATTTTGACGGGGCTAACTGTGTTCCCCAGCCAGGGGTTGAAGAATTTTTCCAGAGCCACTCGCCCTGCAGGGCGAGTAGGCCTGACAATTTACTCGCCCTTCACTTTAATCTACTCGCCCTGCATTAAAAAAAATAGATATCTATATTTATTGTTATGATCAACCAGAACCTTTTAAACCTACTTTACATAGTGACACTAAACTGCGAACAAATTAACTACATTATCTGATGGATTATATTTGCTTTCCTTACGTTTTCTGCACCTCTTTCCTTTTCTCAATTTTTTCCGCTTCTCGTTTTGACAACCTTTCTAATTCTTTCTGTTCCCTGTAGCCACCTGTTTGCAGATATTTTAAAATAGAACCCTTTTCCATTTTAATATTTCAGACGAACTTTTACTGAAAGACACGCTTGATTGACAAACAGTTACCGTTATAATATGGTAAATTTTGCTTAAGGCTTCTGATCACAAAATTCGGAATTATTATGTTTATTAATAATTATTTTTTCTGTTTATTTTTAATTTAATATAAGAAGTATTATAATTAACCGTGATGTATTATTGTTTTATTGATATTTACATTGAAATTCACGGAATGACCAATCACCCCTACCAAGTTACTCCAAGGACGGCTAGATTTTAGCCATCGGCTTATCAGCAGAACTAATTAGTGTTAACTGTTCTGTGGTCATAAAGCACACTCCCCTGTCAGGCTGACAACAACCTGCTTGGCGATAATAAAAGAACCCAGGTGTTATATCTGGAAAATTCATGTTGATGACATTTTGGTATTTAATATGTATCAACCACAGGAGACTACATCTCATTAATTCATTTAATTAATTAATTTAAGACCAGTTCAACACTCCACTAGCAAATATCATGCTGGATACTCATGTTGATAATTCCTGTAAATTTGATTGTTAAAAAAATTGTTTTTTAATTTACAATTAGTAAGATAGTTACCCGGTATGTATATTATGTGAACATTTGATATGTGAATTACAAAGGTGAAGTATTTGGAGTAAAAATTTATGTTTTTTCCATGAAATTTCCTTGCTAGAAAAGTTTGGGTTACAATCATGACAGTACTAAATATACATGTATATAGCAGCTTATCATTCTATAAAAATTATAAATTTCTATTATAAATTGACAAGAATTCTTTATGTGGCATACTATTTATGCGATTTAAACTTGTTTATATGAACATTAATAGCTGTACATTGAAAAAATAAGGAATATTCATTTGTTTCTTCTGAATAATTTGATAATATATAACATAATTATAATTATGCTCTGAGATCATTACATACTGTTCGCATACACTTGGAGACTTTTCTAACGCATCACCTAATCAGATCAATATAGCTCCCTTAAATTTGAACGGCTTGTGTTGAAATTTGGACCAAGAATAATTCAACACATACATGTATCTGATTATTCCTGGAAATTTAATTGAAATTGAAAAACAACAAAATATAAAACTTAACAAATTAAATACGTCACTTCAAAAGTCAAATTCGCAAACTCGTACAACTTTAAATAATAACAATGTGAAAAGTAAAACGCATAAACTTACATGTATTAATAACTGACCGGCTTGCAACATGCCGATTGAGCCGTTTCGCTCCTGAATATTCATACGAGCCATATTGTTTATCTTTAATTAATGTTATGTTTTTCATGTGTAAAAACTTACCTAGAATTATGACATTGAAATTAAATTGGAAAAACATGTATATCGCCTTTTACTACACTTGGTGATTTTTCTAACGCAATACTTTTAAATCTTGCATATCTCAGTAATGAGTAAATATTTTTATTGCATATGTGATCATTTGACTACAATATGTGCAAGCTTACGATAAAATCATTCATCCGTGACGATCGGACGCTTTAGCAAGTGGGAAAGGTAGCCTGTAAAATGCAAAGTGCGCGATTGCGCTCCTGAAAATTCATACGAGCTATATTGTTTTGTAAATTAATTTTATGTTTTCCTTGTGTAAGAACCCACTTAAATAAATTCAATTGAAATAAAACTAGAATTAAATCGCGTTTCAACATTTCCACGTGCAAAAATATGGAACCACACCTACCCCACGTGCTAAAGCGTCCATTTGTCACGGATGAATGATTTTATCGTGAGCTTGCATAGAATATAGTTAAATGATCGTATGTAAAATTTTAAATCAATATCTTTACTCATAACTTAGATATTCAAGTTTGAAAAGTGATGCGTTAGAAAAGTCCCCAAGTGTGTATATATATACTTTCCATAACATAGTTTAATTAACATTAATTAATATGTTGTTCAATTCAATAATAAACTATGTACAAGTTCTGATCTGTTCTTTATATTTTAATCCATCATTCAAATACAAGCACGATGCTCTTTATTAAAATGTGCTTTAGTTAATTAATATTAACTCTTTGATACCTATTAAAATGCATGCCCCTGTATTTTTCTACAATCAAATTATTCATTTAGTGTGTGAGCAATGTTTAACCCTCTGAATTCTCAGCATTCTACACCAATATCTTGTAATTAGATATGGCCACCATCATGTTACCACTTCTTACAGTGATCAGCGTTTCACACCACTTTGATAATGACCCCTGAACAGTCAAATAGATTAGCCCTATTCTTGTTGAATCTATGGAGAAAGGAGTAACCGAGAAGGACTGCAATATATTTAACAGTTTTATTCACTTTTAATCGATTAGCTAAGAGCACTGACAACGACGAAAAGAGCGCAGCCAATTTCGAGAATTATTTTTACTGTGCCCGTGACGTCATTTTTCATTGTCAAAACGAAAGTGCAGTTTCTTTGTGTACTAAACGTATTTTTTGTTAGTTCGAAAAATTGTTCGCAATTGGTATCGATGTGGAAGGAGTTCTGGAATTGAATTTATATTTCTCAACTTGAAAAACAGCACTCGTCCGGTCGGTCGAGTATTTAACAAATTTTACTCGCCCGACCGTCAACTTCACTCGCATATGCGAGCGGTCGAGTGGATTCTTCAACCCCTGCCAGCTATAAAGGATTTTAATCCTGAGCCTGCTGTTGAGAAGTGGCTGGTATGACGATTAAGCTGTTAATGTGGTATTTTATTTTCCAAATTTTTACTTTATACCAAATGTTCAGAGGTTAAATGCATGACATATAATCCTATTATACTTATTTTAGGGTGATGCTATGAAACCTCATGGTCACAGAAGGCTAACATATTCAAGACGGTGTCTCTCTTTAACTTAGTTGTGATGGCCAAGGCTCTGATGTTGAGGAAGAAGGTAATAAGCTTTTAATCATTATTAACTGACACAAAAAATATAACAAAAACAAATTATTTATCATGTTTGACTGATTATTATAACATAAAACTTAAGCATCAATTTACATGATTTAAATTTCTTGTTCTTAATTTCTTTTGAATGTTTAAATATTCCTTTACAGGATGTGCGGAAAAGCAGTTGGACTCGGATGAAACAGATTCCGAATACGATTCAGAGTGAATTTACATGCATAAAATAGTGACGTTATGATGTGAACTTGTAATGTGGTTTGTTTTTGCATTGATCATTCACATTGTATCCAGTGTTAAAAAGAACTGGTCTACATTTAGTTGTTTTATTACTGTATTTTGAATGGTTTAACATTGCAAACGAAATAATGATAAAAGTAAATTCTATAAAAGGTATTCTCTTGTGTTTGGTTAAAGAAAAACAAGGTCCGGTAAAATCTGGTGAGGTCCTGTAAATTTTAAAAGTTATAGGACCTCATGTCCGGTAAGATTTTTCTGTCTTTTGCATGACCCCTATTGGTTTTCAGGTCACTAGGTCAAAGGTCAAGGTCACAGTGACTCGAACCAGTAAAATGGTTTCCGTATGATAACTCAAGAACGCTTACGCCTAGGATCATGAAACTTCATAGGTACATTGTGCATTGATCATGGCTCGCAGATGACCCCTATTGATTTTCAGGTCACTAGGTCAAAGGTCAAGGTCACGGTTACTTGACACAGTAAAATGGTTTCCGGATGATAACTCAAGAAAGCTTACGCATAGGATCATGAAACTTCATAGGTACATTGATCATGACTGGCAGATGACCCCTATTGATTTTCAGGTCACTAGGTCAAAGGTCAAGGTCACAGTGACAAAAACATATTCACACAACGGCTGCCACTACAACTGACAGCCCATATGGGGGGCATGCATGTTTTACAAACAGCCCTTGTCTCAAATGTGACCTAATAAATCCCAATTAAAGGTTTCCAAATTTTGTTTGTTTGTTTAATATTAAAGTCTAAACATGTTGTTAATCTCCAAATCCAGCTATATAAGTTGAACCTAAGAAAAAATAATATTGGAATCACTTTTATTATCAATTTAAAGTATTTGTAAGCATAAAATCAACAACATTAATTTCCCAATTTTAGTCAAAAGGGCGCTATATTTCCAAATCTTAAAGGATCTGGCCCCATTCCCATGAGGGTGAGAAAAAACAATGTTTATGCCTTCACTTGGCCCCGCAAGAATTGTGTTCTAATGGTGGCTCATTATTTGTTTCAAAATTACAAAGGAGTTAAAAAGCCAAGAAAATAAATGGCAAGGTAAAGTCTCATGAATTATATTATACTCATATGCTGACGGATATTTCCAATTAAAAATTATGTTACCAACAAAAACTTATTTATATATTTTGTGTATTTCTCATTATAACCTTTTAAGAATTCGCTTTCGTAATTATTTGGGTATTAAAAATTGAGATGTTGCAAATTTTACAAGTAATCAAGATTGGGATTTTTTTCGCGCAAAAAGTAGACTGATTTGGGAAAAACTACTTCAATTTTACTCTTTAGTATGATTCAAATTTTAATAACATTATAACAGAATGTTATCATTTAAACTAATATAGTACAGTACACTCCACGCGTTTTCCCCAATTTCCCTCCGCGGTGATTGACCTGGAGGGAGATTAAGAAAATCCCGCCATACGCGGCGTTTGCATGATTTTGGACGCGGCGGTTAACGATCGGCAAAACTGATAAGCCGACGCGGGGGCCCTCGGCGTTGGCAACGCGGGGGAAACTCCGCGTTTTACGAGATAACGATCAATTTAATTTTGTTTGACTTCCTGATTTTCAAATAAAATTACATTTATTACAAGTACATACATGTACATGTAGTATAATATTTACAATAAAAAAAAACAACAACCAAGATAGATCCTGCTAGGCCGTTACCCCACCCAGTTGTTATTGTATTGCGTAATTTAAATAAGGTTCGTTTCCATTAAATATAATAATCAAAGTAAGAATTTATATGTAACATTAAAGATAAATATCTTATTAATTTATTTAAAGTCATACCATTGTTAAACTTGTGTATTTGTCAACGATGTAACTTATTATTGTTGTTCGCGCTTGCATCCTATTCATTCATTAAAATCCGCCATTTCGTATGACGTTCATTGGTAGGTATTTTTACTTTAACGGTCGTCACATGTCATTGACGTCACGACGGTTTTAGTATAAATAGCGGGGTCAAACGTAAACAAGTTTCACTTTCGAATACAGCTTAAGCGGAGAAAGATCAAAATTGAAAAGATACTTTAACTACTTCAGATTAATATTAACATTTTAAAAGGGTTTGAAAAGTCGTGAGATGCAGGTATGAATATTTGTATTATTGTTTGTATACGATATTTTGATATATGATTTTGTTATGACAATGATCATAATGATGAAACTGAAAGTAAAAGTACAGAAACTTTTATAACCTTTGTTTTCTTTGTTATACGGCATAACAATCCATCCCGACGTGGTTGTAGAAGTAGTTGTTGTTGTATAGAAAACTCGTTGATTTACGACAAACAAAACGTCGTCTTTTAACTTATACTTACCAATTAATATAAACACAGTTTGCAACATTGTTTTTATTTTGATAATTTAATCCAAAGTTTTCATGTTAGCAGGTGATTTTCTATACTTTACATGTAAACAAATGACCAAGGACCCTAAAAATCTCGCAAATCTGGGTGAATTGACAGTTTGACGTAATCAAAGAAAAGCCGCTTCCTGTCTAAAGGCATAACTTACTCAAGTAAACACGTTCAACGAATGCATAAGAAATGGTTTTAATTGTCGGAACAAAGTCAATTCTCTGCTCCCTAATGCATTTATTTTCTCTTTGAAGTTAGGTTATTCCATTGATTGCTAAAAGAAGGTGGTAACTATTGAGTTGATAGTTGCATTTAATATTCACAGTTGTATTCTTGTTGCGTCGACATTCAAAACAATGTTTACCAGTAATTATGGACCAAATCGGCAGAGTGACATTCACACATGTTAATCCCTTTTGTCAAAACACCGCAGACAGCAGTCTACACAATAGGTCAGTAGACAAGCTTTGCGTGTTTTCATAACGTCAAACACTTAAAATCCAGTTCCACCCAGATGTCTTCTTTAATCAGTTTACAGTACAATTACTGTTAAAATAATGACTCTACTAAAATACCGTAACGATAAAGATTCGGAGTGTATGATTTGAAATTATTTTGGAGGAAATATCAACTTATTCGCGATATCATTTTGTTAAAAAATACAAAAAAAACTTTTAACGGAAATCAACAAAATTCAATGTTCTCTGCGCTATAAAGTTTGTATCAAACAAATCGATACACGCACGCTTTGCAGGAGTATACCTTGTACATTGCAGCATAATTTTTGCACGCTTTTGTCGGGAAATATACATGATGAATGTATATTGGAAGCATTTGTAAACGTCGTGTTAACATTAAAAATCGTAGTGTGTTTCGGATTACTAATTATTATTCTTATTTGGAAATTTTACGGAACATTTATTCTTGTCTTATATGTGTTATGATTTAAATATTAATTTGTCAAATGTCTTATATTCATTCATATTGTAGATGTACCTGTGAATTAAAAAACATAATTTTTATACGTATTTATTTTCTATACAATTATCTTTTTTATACATGTACTACAGTATTTAAACAATTTATTATAACAATGTTTTTATTTTTTGGCATGCCCAGTAGCACACTGCTAACGCGGCGTTGCGGGGCGGTCACTGATAAGAACGGAAATTGTCTGCATTTACAGACTAGGCTAAAGTAATACACGCCACGTGAATTAGCGAACGCCGCGTAATGCGGAGCGTTTTATCGAGTTCACCTCTCTCTCAAAGCCGCGTGAACACTCACTAGCAGAAAAAAACACGCGGAGGGAGCGCGTTTTTTGGGGAAAACGCGTGGAGTGTACTGTATGTAGGTTATATTTGAAATCAGGGGTGTGATTTTTCCTCTTTTCAGCTGATTTCCTCCCTTTCAATGTTGAACTAATTTTACAAATAGTTATAAACTTTGCTTGATCTATGTAGAAACAAAGAGTTTAGCTGAACCTTGTAAGGGGGGTAGGGCATTTTCCTCCCCTGTGGTGGTTCTTAAATCACACCCCTGGAAATAAAATTGAGGTATAACACTCATCAGACAGAGCTTTTTCCTGTAACAATTTATTCTTTATTATTGGAAAAAATCTGGGGAACTTTTTATGCTCCCCATATATATATATGGGGAGCATATAGTTGCCAGTTTTTCCTTCCGCACTTCCATACTTCATTACGGTCACACTTTTGGTACAGTTTCTCATAGCACCTTCAATATTTTACCAATCTTTTTCATATTTGGCATGTAGATACCTTGCATGGACCTCTACCTTTTGATGACGTTTGAGGTCACTGGGGTCAAGGTCATCAAGGCTAAAAATAGACTTTTGTTACAGTTTCTCATAGCACCTTCAATACTTTACCGAGCTCTTTCATATTTGGCATGTAGATACATGTACCTTGCATGGACCTCTACCTTTTTTTGACGTTTGAGGTCACTGGGGTTAAGGTCACCAAGGTAATAATAGATTTTTCCGTCACACTTTTGTTACAGTTTCTCAAAGCACCTTCAATACTTTACTGATCTCTTTCATATTTGGCATGTAGGTACCTTGCATGGACCTCTACCTTTTGATGAGGTTTGAGGTCACTGGGGTCAAGGTCACTGAGGCTAATATAAGATTTTCTCAAGGTCCCACTTTTTTCCACACAATTAACCCATACATCGACAAAGCATGATTGGGGAGCATCCATCAGTTTTACTGATATCCTTGTTTTTATAAAATTTGCTTTGGGAAAGGGGCTGTTTGACACTTAGATATGCCAGAAAAAGGCCTGATATCGAACCTTATTATGCCACAACAACCTGAAATCATTCAAAATCTATGTATACTTGATCCTTATTTTGTCCACCATGAGTGACAGTAGAATCTCCATATAGGCAAAAGTCATGGAAAGTTGTCAAGTCAAGGATGAAAACTGGGCCCGATTATTGTATTTAAGATTTCAATATTGGCAATATATAAAGATTTGAATATGTACTGCTGAAGTCTACAAGAACTACTGTAATAAGTTTTGTACATCTGTTATGATTTGAGTTATATGAGCCCGGTTTTTCCGTCCAGCACTTTTTGGTTACATCATAAATAGCTTGATGTCCAACATTTCGTGAATTTTAGGCTGGTGTGTTTACCACAAATTTTTTGTTCAGTGCATGCTGAGTTTAAGGAATGCCTACGATTTAATAAATTGAAGAAAAAAATATTTTAATGCATTTTGCAAAAACAGACTATTTATATTGGTTTAAAGTCAATGATGTAACAGATTGGACGCCACATAGCAAACATGATTTGTATACGAAATTTTAAAATATTCTCGTTGAAATAAACGGCATTGATTCTTCATCACGGCGTTTCAACCTCATCGTTGTTTGTATAAAAACATTTGTAGACCCTTCACAAGTTATGTAAAAACAGTTTGAGATCTGAATTTAAGATGTAACATATTGCACACGAACTGTTACGTCACCATTCATAAAAAATAATGATTGTCTGACTGAAAATTGTATAGGTTTGTGCCTTTTTTTAAAGTTTTATATATCCAAGAAATAACCTTTATTGATAATATTGAAATTTATATTTTACATGTTTTTTTTAGATGTAACTAAAAAGTGCTGGACGGCAAAAATTGGCTCATATGTAATCAAACTAGGCAGAGTCTATAGTTATAATCCTCAACATTTGTTAAGCTCTAAAAGAAAATAATAAAAATACATGATTGAAAAATAGACAGGAGCTGCCTGGCAAGAGATCAGCTATGAACATTAAACTTATTTGTAATATCTATGAAGCACAGTGCAACAGCTTCCATTAAAGTGCTTCCAACAATAAATTAATAATGTTTTCAAAGATTATTTTACTGATCAATGCGAATCGTCTGTGTTGGAAGAGTTTTCTTAAATGTAAAATATTTTATTTATAGATAAATGCATTTGTGAGTTGCACAACAAAGAAAAAGGTGCTAGGTCCATTTAATTTACAGATGTTGCTAGAAGTGTTCGTTCT
This sequence comes from Dreissena polymorpha, assembly GCF_020536995.1. Taxonomy (NCBI): domain Eukaryota; kingdom Metazoa; phylum Mollusca; class Bivalvia; order Myida; family Dreissenidae; genus Dreissena; species Dreissena polymorpha. Next base: position 92,451,315 of record NC_068362.1, read on the forward strand.
TACTAAGTTAATCGAATTGCTTTCATGCTATTTCTGATTTTTCTTTTTACAAAATGCCAAAACAACAAAGTCATCCTTGTCATTACACTACCCAATAAAGGACCAGTGCTCACGCTGCTGCCAGACATTATCGCCATTGGCGATTATTTAATCCAACTGGCTATTATTTCTTAAAAATATATGTACATCAAAAATAAATTTGCCTCTACAAGTTTTCCGGCGAATGCGAAACGCCTGTTAATCGGGCTATCAAGCAGGAAAAATGGATAATGAGATTACCTGTGTACACACTCGACCCTGTGTATTGTCATACACGCATCAATAACTTCTGTGACATCGTGGCCAAGAGCGTTTTTCTGAATCGGTGTCTGACAGAAGTGATATATTTCGGAAAAAAATGTCTTTTACCTCCCAGTGCTTTACCAATTATCGGTAACTGTTAGATTTTCGTTATTTTTTCGCCAATTATTATTTAAGCGTCATTACTTAAAATCGCCGCGAATATTGTATAGTAATAAATTAGTATTTTCACGCTGTTTTTTTCTGCAATTAGATTACATTGAACATTTCTTGATTAAATCAGCATCAACTAATTATCCCCGTCATTACCGCTATTTGTCGTCTGCTTCAACATTTCTTGATGTGTGATAATGATTTCCATTTTTTTTTTTATGATTTTGTTTTCGTTGCTCAAATGATACGTAATTGCTTTAAAGTCAGCAGGCGCTAATTGTTGTCTGCTTTAATGTTTCTTTGTAATAAAGAAACCGATTTTGTCAATTTTCGATAATTCATGTGTTTTTGTTGCTCAAAATACTAATTATTGTTAAAAACATTTGACACTTCTCAAAGGTAAGTAGTATAAAAATTTGAGTTTTGCAATGTTGCAATTATTCACGTTTTTGCTACTTTCTGAAAACCGTACGCATGTTTAATTATGTATAACAATTTAAAACAATATTTCAACCCATATTGATTGTGTATTCGCAAGGTTACGGATTTTTATTTTCTGCAGTCAAACGATATGCATATTTTATTTCATGTGCAAAAGAGGTATCTTGACATGTTTTGGGACAGTCGTTTTCGGATACGGTACGGTTTGTCGATTTTAATTTACTTTCGGCGTTCTTTATAACATTTTTATAGAATGATGAATACAAATGCGGTGTTACGGATGGTCTGGTTGACAATATTTTGTATTGTACTAACCAGAACTTGCACCTAGACAGACTTTAAAAATTTAACAATTTGAAAGGGCAGTTTTCTTATTTTATTAAAAGTACTTTAATATAAGTATTCATCTTTTTGTTTTAAAGTATATATGTATGTAACTGTAGCGGATGTCTGGTTTGTTAAGTCACACCCACAACCTTGATTGTATTCTTTATTGTAAAGCCATGATAATATTTTTATAAGAAAATGACACTGATATTATGCTTGTTTTTAAGTATATATTAGAACTTAAATCCAATAGATATACATTTGATAACACATAGACAAAATGAGATTCATTGTTTTTTAGCTCATCTATTTTTTGAAAAAAAATGATGAGCTATTGTCATCACCTTGGCGTCGGCGTTGGCGTCCGGTTAAGTTTTGCGTTTAGGTCCAATTTTCTCAGAAAGTATCAATGCTATTGCATTCAAACTTGGTACACTTACTTACTATCATGCGGGGACTGGGCAGGCAAAGTTAGATAACTCTGGCGTGCATTTTGACATAATTATGTGCCCTTTTTATACTTAGAAAATTGAAAATTTTGGTAAAGTTTTGTGTTTAGGTCCATTTTATTCCTTAAGTATCAAAGCTATTGCTTTCATACTTGAAACACTTACTAACTATCATAAGGGGACTGTGCAGGCAAAGTAATGTAACTCTGACTGGCATTTTGACAGAATTATGGGCCCTTTTTATACTTAGAAAATTGAAAATTTGGTTATGTTTTGTGTTAAGTTCCACTTTATTCCTACAGTATCAAAGCTATTGCTTTCATACTTGCAACACTTATTAACTATCGTAAGGGGACTGTGCAGGCAAAGTTATGTAACTCTGACTGGCATTTGGACAGAATTATGGGCCCTTTATACTTAGAAAGTTGAAAGTTTGGTTAAGTTTTGTGTTTTGGTCCACTTTACCCCTAAAGTATCATAGATATTGCTTTCATACTTGGAACATTCGCAAACTGTCATAAGGGTACAGTAAAAGGACAAGTTGCATAACTCTGGATGTCATTTTTACGGAATTATGGCCCTTTTTTGACTTAGTAACTTTGAATATATGGTTAAATTTTGTGTTTCGATCCACTTTACTTCTTAAGTATCAAGGCTATTGCTTTCAAACTTCAAATACTTTCATGCTATCATGAGGTTACTTTACCTGGCAAGTTGAATTTTACCTTGACCTTTGAATGACCTTGACTCTCAAGGTCAAATTATCAAATTTTGCTAAAATTGCCATAACTTCTTTATTTATGATTAGATTTGATTGATACTTTGACAAAACTACTCTTACCTGACATACCACAATAGACTCCACCCAAACCATCGCCCATGCCCCCCCCTTCCCCCCCCCCCCCCCTATTTTTTTTTTTTTTAAGATCTCACAAATGACCACCACACCCTCACACTATACCCCCCCCCCCCCCCCCCACCCCCTCCCCAATTTTTTTTTTTTTAAACGGTTAAAAAACAAAACTATTTATTTTGATTATTTTATTTGAAATACCGTCCAACCATCGCACCCAAGAATCCCCCCCCCCACACCCCCCCTCCCCCCTCCCCCCACCCCCACCCGAATCCCCCCCCCCCAATTTTTTTTTTTTTTGTAAGATCATCTCACAAATTACCACCACACCCTCACACTATACCCCCCACCTCACCCCCCCCCCCAATTTTTTTTTTGAAACTGTTAAAAAACACAAATATTTATTTTTATTATTTTATCTTTAAAATACCCTCCATCCATCGCACCCAAGAATCCCCACCCCCACCCCCCCCACCCCCCCCACCACCCCCCCACCACCCCCCCCACCCCCCGATTTTTTTTTTTTCCTTTTTTTTGCATTTTTGGAACATAATGTAATAAATGTCCACACCCCCCACACAATGCACCCCTCTTCACTCCACCCCTCCCTCCTTTGTGATTGAAAATGAGAGTCCCTAAAAAGAAAATAGATGAGCAGTCTGCACCCGCAATGCGGTGCTCTTGTTTCTTTTTGCCTTCAGTACCATTTTGCGGAAAAGTCCGCGTCTGTTTTGGCTATTATTTTTTTAAGGAAAAAATGATGGCTGTTATTTTCTGAAGGCCAGTGTGAGCACTGAAGGACACAAAAAAGTCTCACCCTAATATTGTAACTGCTACCAAAACATTTTTATATAGGTTTGTATGGCTGAGTGAATATAAAGAATCTCTTATTAATAAAAGATTTCATTAAAAGCAAATACACTAAACTCATGCAAATAAGTTTGACCTTAAAAAAAAAAATTGTAATAATATTTGTAATTACGAGTGCTAAGTATTGAAGCCTGTAATTGTAAGGCTGCTCTACATAATCAGGGTATAGCCATCTATAGACACTTATCCAATTTGTTTTGTTAAAGATAATTAATAAACTTGGCAAATGGTTGTGAGAAATCTATTATAGATATAAGTACTCTGCTTAATGGTATTCCCAAGGGCACACTAGTTAATGACATTTTTTGCTTAAGTTGGCACGATGTCATTTGAGATGAAAATTCTGATAACTAGATATTTTTATTCAGTTTTAAACTGATGATTTAACACTGTTGTGGAATGCCTGAAAATCGTCCAATAGGCAAAATGGATATTTGATCGTGGTTCAAGAATGTTTGACTTGATTTTAGCACATGGATATGCGATCGTTACCATAGTGGGTGTGTATCTGTGAAATAATCTGAAGTGCCAACTTGTTGATTTTGATTGCAAACAATTTGAATTTTGTTGATTTTGACGGAATACAAGTTGAGTTTAATTTAACAGGAACTTACAGGAAAAGCGAAAAAGACAGTAGGGCTTATTTTGTTGGCTTGTTGTTGGTAGTTTAATTTGGCAATCTTAGTAATTAATGTTCATATAAAGGTTTGAATAGTATATGTGAATGATTGAATAAATAATGTTATCAATATGTTTCAGAATATAAACAAGTTTTAATTGACTGTGATCATTTCTAGTCAGCTGGTATTGCATAGTCATTTTACCTTTTATGAAATTTGTTAAATATGTTGATTGAAAATATTTTGCAAAAATATTTGAACTGTGCAAGGTTTGTGTGTGTTACTTAGTAGCTACTAAAGTTTTAAATATATTGTTCACATAAAATAAAATAGGTAAATACTTCACAGTATACTGCAGGGCTTTTTATGTCCCCCACTATAGTAGTGGGGGACATATTTTTTTTGCCCTGTCTGTTGGTTGGTCTGTTGGTTGGTTGGTTGGTTTGCGCCAACTTTAACATTTTGCAATAACTTTGCTATATTGAAGATAGCAACTTGATATATTTGGCATGCATGTGTATCTCATGAAGCTGCACATTTTGAGTGGTGAAAGGTCAAGGTCAAGGTCATCCTTCAAGGTCAGAGGTCAAATATATGTGGCCAAATTCGCTCATTTTATGAATACTTTTGCAATATTGAAGATAGCAACTTGATATTTGGCATGCATGTGTATCTCATGGAGCTGCACTTTTTGAGTGGTGAAAGGTCAAGGTCATCCTTCAAGGTCAGAGGTCAAATATATGTGGCTCAAATCGCTTATTTTATGATTACTTTTGCAATATTGAAGATAGCTACTTGATATTTGGCATGCATGTGTATCTCATGGAGCTGCACAGTTTGAGTGGTGAAAGGTCAAGGTCAAGGTCATCCTTCAAGGTCAGAGGTCAAATATATATGGCCCAAATAGCTTATTGTATGAATACTTTTGCAATATTGAAGATAGCAACTTGATATTTGGCATGCATGTGTATCTCATGGAGCTGCACATTTTCAGTGGTGAAAGGTCAAGGTCATCTTTTAAGGTCAAATATATGGGTCAAAATTGCGCATGTAATGTCACTTCTGCAATATTGAAGCTAGCAATTTTATATTTGAAATGCGTGTGTATCTCAAGACGCTGCACATTTTGAGTGGTGAAGGGTCAAGGTCAAGGTCATCCTACAAGGTCAAACGTCATATAGGGGGACATTGTGTTTCACAAACACATCTTGTTTTTCCTTCTTTAGCTAGCAAAATAAGATATAGCTCCTTACCAAAGTGTGGAATGGAGCTATGCTGGTCGTTTATATGGAATGAGATCATTTTTGCAAGTCTTCGCTTGTATCATTTAATGGGTTAGGTACATGTAGCTTAATGCTGTTTTCATATCAGTATCATGTTAAGATAAATATGATATTGATAATAGTGGAATTTGTTTTCACGTTGCTTTCAGGATGACAATGACTTTTGTTAATCATACAATTATAATGAGTATATGATTTCAATAATAGGCTTATTGCACGTCATTGGTTGATTATAGGGTTTGAACGAAGTGGTGGTTGTTTTCATGACTGTACAAGATAAATGTGAATCATAGTTATGATGATAATGATGGTAATGAGGGTTTGAAGGTTTTGATATCGCTGTCTTGTTTTTATGCCCCCGGATCGAAAGATTGGGGGTATATTGTTTTGGCCTGTCTGTCATTGTATGTGTCAGTGTGTGTGTGTGTGTGTCCCAAAACTTTAACCAAAACTTTAACCTTCTTCATAACTTTTGCAATATTGAACATAGCAACTTGATATTTGGCATGCATGTGAACAGTACAGCCAAAGCGGAACAAACGTATTTTGCGATCCGCGGCAGCAAGGCGAAACGAGTCGATGCCGCGTCAGTCGTTGAAGCCGCGTCAGTATGCGGTCGCATTTCGCCGCGAAACTTTGCATCTGTCCGCCGAGGCATGTTTGCGATCTGCGACATGATGCAGAGTCGATGCGCATCATGAATTAAAAAATTATTTTAAAATGATTAGTTACATGTAGTTAACAAATTTTGAAAGAACAATTATAATAATAATTAAAATCATAATAAATTTATTGTGCGCGGATTGAATTAGCATATACATGTAAGCATAGTTAATGTGTCTGGCCAATTAAATTTGTTTCCCGCCCGTAGTGTATGTATTTCACACATAAACAAGGTCACGTAATTATGTTTTCACACATACAAGTGGTCAAGGCTCCAGCATATGGTGGATTTATAAATTAATTGCATGTTGATTTTGCTTTTATATTTAAGCTGAGAAAATTAGCAGTTTGAAGCCACATCAATAATCGAGACGGTGACGACGTATTTGTTGTTTTGTTAATTATCAGCTCATTATAACTATTGTTTGAATATGCGTATATAAACTCGTTTTATTTTGTTCATATTATACAGTTAATATCGCTACTAATTACCCGAAAATACGGTACATTCCAGTTTTAAAGCAAATGCTGGTAAATATTTAAGATACACAAACATTCTTGATATTTCCTTAAGTATCAAATACATTTTGGCATTCGTTACTATTTATAGAGATGATGAAATAACGTCTAATCGGGGCGTTTTTTTCCCCACTGAACACGCGATTTACGCCTGACGTGATGTTCATGTATTTATACAACACAAAATACACCCAAACTTTCCAAACGACGTTCTACATGTCTGCATAATTTTCGCGCGCTTTTTATGAAACAAAGGATATTTTAGCACAGTTTTTTGACGCTAGAATTTGCCAAAGGTCTCGTTAGCATTATAATTCGCAAGTGTGTTTCGGATTACAAATTTAATAATGATAATCTAACGAAACATAAACAGTTGCGCGTAATTAATTCTACGCTACACATACATGTATGTACATGTAGGTGGATATCTTTTCACTCGATCCGCCACGTACGTATGCGGCGGACTTACTCTGCGAAAGTATGCGAGGTTAATACAGACTCGGCATCGTTGCGCAGATCAATGCCGAGTGCCACGGCAATACGCCCGGTGAACACACGATTCGGCCGCCGCGTATTAATAATCTGGCTGTGGCGTAGCCGCGGATTATGTTTGTACCGCGTTGGCTGTACTGTATCTTACGGAGCTGCACATTTTGAGTGGTAAAAGGTCAAGGTCATCCTTTAAGGTCAAAGGTAAAAAAAAATTAAAAACTTAACCAAAACTTTAACCTTCTTCATAAGTTTTGCAATATTGAACGTAGCAACTTGATATTTGGCATGCATGTGTATCTCATGGAGCTGCACATTTTGAGTGGTGAAAGGTCAAGGTCATCCTTCAAGGTCAAAGGTAAAAAAAATTAATCAAAGCGGCGCATGAGGGGGCATTGTGTTTCTGACAAACACATCTCTTGTTATTCTACTGATATTAATGGTGATGGTGATTATGCTTCTGTTACTGCTGCTGATAATGATGATGTAAATGATATTACTAAGAACATGATGATGAAAATGCTATTGCTTATGATAATGCCACCACCATGATGATCATGATGACGGCAATGACAGTGATTATAATAATGTTGCCGATGGTAATTGTACTGTTGTTAATCATCCCCTGCCATAGGTGGAGGGATATTGTTTTGGCGTTGTCCGTCCTTCCGTCCGTCCATCTTTCCGTCCTTCTGTCAGTCCGTCCGGCACTTTTGTGTCCGGAGCCATATCTTTGAAAAGCTTTGACGGATTTCATTGAAACTTGGTATGAGTATATAAATGGATAAGAGAATGATGCACGTTGGCGTTATCCATCAGTCCAGAAATATTTGTGTCCAGAAGTATATTGGCGGGGGATATCAATTCAATAAATTTGCTTGTTCTTCAGATGATAATGCTGATATTGATCATGTTGATGCTGCTGTTACTGCTGCTGTTGCCTGATTATCATGCTAATCCTGTTTAGTACATTAAACATCAGTGTAGAACCGAGGACAACCTTTCAACCGTTCAATTAATTAAGAAATGTTAAGTCTATAGTAAACTCAGGCAATCCTGCTTTGGAATATTGTATCCTGGAGTATAATGATATCTTGATATTGAAACAGAATTGAGAAATGTCAAATGCATTTATATCCATGATCTTTTAATGTGAATCCCACAACAAATATTGATACTTCATTCACTTTGGACAGGTATTGGAGAGACAAAAACCAGTGAATTAAGTGGACAGGGTAGATAAAGACCCAGAAGATTACTGATTATTGAAATAACAATTGAACTCCTGATATATACTCACTACAGTATAGTCAGGCAGGCAGCATATTGAGTTCGTGCTGCCACACAGACCACTTTCACACAAATTGTTTTGAAAAAAATATAGAATACATTTTCCATACACTAAAATGCATTACTAATGCATATTTATTCTTCCATGCACTGTAAACCCTAAATATGATCAATAACTTGTTTATCTACTATTACTCAGTAATGTCATCATCATTGTAAACTCATGACTTGCAGATAAACCACATTGCTTTGGCATGTGGTCCAGCAGGCTCTTTCTATTTAATTTCAGTTGAAGTTCCTGTACTAAATTAGTGATTTTGTAATTAATTAAAGAGGCCTTTTCACGTTTTGGTAAATTGACAAAATAATTAAAAAAAGTTTCACAATCGCAAATTTTCGTTGTAGTTATGATCGATATTTGTGAGGAAACATGATATTGAGCATTTACCATGCTCTAAAATATCCATTATTTGCATCTTTTGACAATAGAAAAGCCTGAAAAGTATAAAGCGTTAAAACGCAAATCAATTGAAAGTTTTGGAGAGTTCTGTTGTTATCGTTATACATGTATTTTGTGACACTAAAAGGATTGCTTATATAAACTATAAAATACACCAATCATTAAATGAGTACAGATGGCCGAGTGGTTTAGGTGCTAGACTTTTACTACAAGGGTAAGTGGTTTGAGCCCTGTTAAGGATTGCTTTTATTAGCTCATCTATTTTTTGAAAAAAAATTATGAGCTATTGTCATCACCTTGGCGTCGGCGTCTGCGTCGGCGTCCGGTTAAGTTTTGCGTTTAGGTCCACTTTTCTCAGAAAGTATCAATGCTATTGCATTCAAACTTGGTACACTTACTTACTATCATGAGGGGACTGGGCAGGCAAAGTTAGATAACTCTGGCGTGCATTTTGACTGAATTATGTGCCCTTTTTATACTTAGAAAATTGAAAATTTTGGTTAAGTTTTGCGTTTAGGTCCACTTTTTTCAGAAAGTATCAATGCTATTGCATTCAAACTTGGTACACTTACTTACTATCATGAGGGGACTGGGCACGCAAAGTTAGATAACTCTGGCGTGCATTTTGACAGAATTATGTGCCCTTTTTATACTTAGAAAATTGAAAATTTTGGTTAAGTTTTGTGTTAAGGTCCATTTTATTCCTTAAGTATCAAAGCTATTGCTTTCATACTTGCAACACTTACTAACTACCGTAAGGGGACTGTGCAGGCAAAGTTATGTAACTCTGACTGGCATTTGGACGGAATTATGGGCCCTTTATACTTAGAAAATTGAAAGTTTGGTTAAGTTTTGTGTTTTGGTCCACTTTACCCCTAAAGTATCATAGATATTGCTATCATACTTGGAACACTCGCAAACTATCATAAGGGTACAGTAAAAGGACAAGTTGCATAACTCTGGATGTCATTTTTACGGAATTATGGCCCTTTTTTGACTTAGTAACTTTGAATATATGGTTAAATTTTGTGTTTCGATCCACTTTACTTCTTAAGTATCAAGGCTATTGCTTTCAAACTTCAAATACTTTCATGCTATCATGAGGTTATTGTACCTGGCAAGTTGAATTTTACCTTGACCTTTGAATGACCTTGACTCTCAAGGTCAAATTATTAAATTTCTCTAAAATTGCCATAACTTCTTTATTTATGATTAGATTTGATTGATACTTTGACAAAACTACTCTTACCTGACATACCACAATAGACTCCACCCAAACCATCGCCCGTGCCCCCCCCCCCCCCCAACCCCCCCTCCCCCCCCCCCTTTTTTTTTTTTTTTTTTTTTTTTTTTTTTAAGATCATCTCACAAATGACCACCACACCCTCACACTATACCCCCCCCCCCCACCCCACCCCCCTCCCCAATTTTTTTTTAAACGGTTAAAAAACAAAACTATTTATTTTGATTATTTTATGTTTGAAATACCGTCCATCCATCGCACCCAAGAATCCCCCCCCCCACCCCCCCTCCCCCCACCCGAATCCCCCCCCCCCCCCCCCTATTTTTTTTTTTTTTTTTTTTTTTAAGATCATCTCACAAATTACCACCACACCCTCACACTATACCCCCCCACCTCACCCCCCCCCCCCATTTTTTTTTATGAAACGGTTAAAAAACACAAATATTTATTTTTATTATTTTATGTTTGAAATACCGTCAAACCATCGCACCCAAGAATCCCCCCCCCCCCACCCCCCCCACCCCCCCCCACCCTCCCCCCCCACCCCCGATTTTTTTTTCCTTTTTTTTCGCATTTTTGGAAGAAAATGTAATAAATGTCCACACCCCCACACAATGCACCGCTCTTCACTCCACCCCTCCCTCCTTTGTGATTGAAAATAAGAGTCCCTTCACCTTTAAAAAGAAAATAGATGAGCGGTCTGCACCCGCAAGGCGGTGCTCTTGTGTTTCATTAAGTTTTTTCCTGTTTGTTTTTGCTGCAGCTATTTACTTTCAATGTTGACATTTAACATATTAAAAGCATTTAATGTCAAACTTCAATACATGCCAACATCTGTGAAAAGGTCCCTTTAAGGTGACCATGTTTTTTTCTCAATAGAAAAAAACCCCATACTAAACATAACAAGGTCATAAATAAGACACACTCAAAACATATAAACATGCTTGATATACATGAACATCTGGACTCAGACGCCTTTAATTAAAAAACAATTATACAAGTCATGTATCATGAACAAGTTGAAATAACCTTAATGAAGTTTGTAAATCAGTGAGTTTGTTCTTATAATACTGTGACAGAAGCAATTTCATTGAAGTAATGATGTGTTTGTATATAGCGGCTATTTATGCCAGATGTTTAATCATTACAGTATGAGTGGGCAATATTTTAGTTAGGATTTATCAAGAGTTTGTGCAAGAAATCAAAAACTGCGAAAGTGATTTTGTACAAACTCAGATATTGAAGTGTTTGAATATTAATCTCTTGTTATCTAAAGCATCATGCTTTATATTAAAAATACAGGTTATTTATGATTTAAGGATTTCTTTTATCTTAAATAACTTGTTTATACTTAAATTTCTAAAGCCCTGAAGTAATGTTATCTCTTAGTTTTTAATTGTTTGCATAAAAGAGATCCATATAGGACACAATTGATTTTCTCTGTATTAACAAATGATAATTTTGCCTTGCTCTTGGTAAGCCTTGCCCAATTCATGTGCTTAAAATGCTGTCCCAGATTAGCCTGTGCAATCTGCCCATGCTAATCAGAGATAACACGTTCTGCCTAAACTGGACTTTAGCATAAGAAGAGACCTCATTTAATAAAAAAAAACATTAAAGCCGAAGTGTAGTCCTTGATGAACCTATGTGGAATGCACAGGCTAGTCTTGGACAACACTGTACATGCATGAACCTATGTGGAATGCACAGGCTAGTCTTGGACGACACTGTTCATGCATGAACCTATGTGGAATGCACAGGCTAGTCTTGGACGACACTGTACATGCATGAACCTATGTGGAATGCACAGGCTAGTCTTGGACAACACTGTACATGCATGAACCTATGTGGAATGCACAGGCTAGTCTTGGACGACACTGTACATGCATGAACCTATGTGGAATGCACAGGCTAGTCTTGGACGACACTGTACATGCATGAACCTATGTGGAATGCACAGGCTAGTCTTGGACAACACTGTACATGCATGAACCTATGTGGAATGCACAGGCTAGTCTTGGACGACACTGTACATGCATGAACCTATGTGGAATGCACAGGCTAGTCTTGGACGACACTGTACATGCATGAACCTATGTGGAATGCACAGGCTAGTCTTGGACAACACTGTACATGCATGAACCTATGTGGAATGCACAGGCTAGTCTTGGACAACACTGTACATGCATGAACCTATGTGGAATGCACAGGCTAGTCTTGGACAACACTGTACATGCATGAACCTATGTGGAATGCACAGGCTAGTCTTGGACGACACTGTACATGCATGAACCTATGTGGAATGCACAGGCTAGTCTTGGACAACACTGTACATGCATGAACCTATGTGGAATGCACAGGCTAGTCTTGGACAACACTGTACATGCATGAACCTACGTGGAATGCACAGGCTAGTCTTGGACAACACTGTACATGCATGAACCTATGTGGAATGCACAGGCTAGTCTTGGACAACACTGTACATGCATGAACCTATGTGGAATGCACAGGCTAGTCTTGGACGACACTGTACATGCATGAACCTATGTGGAATGCACAGGCTAGTCTTGGACGACACTGTACATGCATGAACCTATGTGGAATGCACAGGCTAGTCTTGGACAACACTGTACATGCATGAACCTATGTGGAATGCACAGGCTAGTCTTGGACAACACTGTACATGCATGAACCTATGTGGAATGCACAGGCTAGTCTTGGACGACACTGTACATGCATGAACCTATGTGGAATGCACAGGCTAGTCTTGGACAACACTGTACATGCATGAACCTATGTGGAATGCACAGGCTAGTCTTGGACAACACTGTACATGCATGAACCTATGTGGAATGCACAGGCTAGTCTTGGACGACACTGTACATGCATGAACCTATGTGGAATGCACAGGCTAGTCTTGGACAACACTGTACATGCATGAACCTATGTGGAATGCACAGGCTAGTCTTGGACGACACTGTACATGCATGAACCTATGTGGAATGCACAGGCTAGTCTTGGACAACACTGTACATGCATGAACCTATGTGGAATGCACAGGCTAGTCTTGGACGACACTGTACATGCATGAACCTATGTGGAATGCACAGGCTAGTCTTGGACAACACTGTACATGCATGAACCTATGTGGAATGCACAGGCTAGTCTTGGACAACACTGTTCATGCATTAAGCCCTGTTTCCACAGACCAAGGCTCCAGTGAACAAAAATGCAATGAAAATTCACCCAGTGCATCCAGTTATACATAGCAAATAATGGTGTCTTGGGTTTGATCAATTAATCTGTGTTTACTGTTTAATGAAAAAGGACCAAGAGTTGGGTAGTAATGCAATATTTGCACATACAATTTTACCAAGTGTCCTTTGAGAGCAACTAAGGTATGGCATATGTTTTTTTAAAGCTATATATGATCATTCATCATAATTGACTACTTGTACATTTAATTTATTCCATTTTTAAGCTTAGTGTCTTGTTCTTATTTTGAATAAACTAATTAACTTTATCAAGTACCACTCTTCTATTGTTCACATCATATCAGTCAATAAATGACAACTAATTCATCAATTTTTAAGGTATGTTGATCGGACTACATTTGGTAAACCTCCTCAAATACATACTATCAAGACTTCAATTGAAAAACAAATAATGCCAAAGTGTTGATCATTCTGTGTTGTAGTTATTTAAATAAAAAGTGTGAAATATCAATGAAAGTAGTATGGAGAAACTAATGTGTTGTTATTTTAGGGAATGAAGTGATTGTTGTGTGATTTAAATTTTGATGTACAAAAGGTCCATGATGTAATTGTTTCAGGAAAGTGAGATTTATCTTCAGGAATACATGTATGTTGCCACTGGCATGTTATTGTTAAATGTTAATTTCAAGGACTGCATGTATCTGAATGTCAGCTAATAAAAAAAACACATCAATCACAGTGATATAATCTTAAACAATAAATTTTATAAGCAGACATTTAAAAATTGACTAGAAAAGTTTTATTTGTGGTTGAAACTATGGCTAAATCTTTAATAATACTGATACGGAAACTACATCAGCTGTGAGCACGGACTCTGGGCATCGTTTGTGTCACTATACTTATAGTTAGTGATGAGTGTCACTATACTTATAGTTAGTGATGAGTGTCACTATACTTATAGTTAGTGATGAGTGCCACTATACTTAAAGTTAGTGATGAGTGTCACTATACTTATAGTAAGTGATGAGTGTCACTATACTTATTGTTAGTGATGAGTGTCACAATACTTATAGTTCGTGATGAGTGTCACTATACTTATAGTTAGTGATGAGTGTCACTATACTTATAGTTAGTGATGTGTGTCACTATATTAATAATAAGTGATGCGTGTCACTATACTTATAGTTAGTGATGAGTGTCACTATACTTATAGTTAGTGATGAGTGTCACTATACTTATAGTTAGTGATGAGTGTCATTATACTTATAGTTAGTGATGAGTGTCACTATACTTATAGTTAGTGATGAGTGTCGCTATACTTATAGTAAGTGATGAGTGTCACTATACTTATAGTTAGTGATGAGTGTCGCTATACTTATAGTAAGTGATGAGTGTCACTATACTTATAGTTAGTGATGAGTGTCGCTATACTTATAGTTAGTGATGAGTGTCACTATACCATATTTTACCATGTATAGCGCGCTACCATGTATAACGCGCATGCGATTTTTTAAAGCCAAAATGGAGGTAAAAAAAGAATTCAAGACCAAAAGCCTGAAAATTTGTCCGAAAATGGCCGCCATTCTTATATATTGCGCAATCATTTAATCTGAGTTTTTCGGGGGCTTATTTTTTTGTTTTAAAGTAGGGAGCGTTGATACGATCAGGAGGGTGGGTTGCATAGCACTATATTTTCGACAATTTTAAAGATTATTCTCTAGAGAACACTGATATGTCCTTATTGCCGCCCACTGCACGTGTTTTTTCAAGACCCATGCGCATTAAATTGGAACCACTATTACCTATTCCTCACATTTTAACAGTGTAACATTTTCATTACCTGCCGCTCACAACATCGTATGACATCTTCTTCTGCAGACCCGCAACATTGCAATGTCCAATTTTACACAAATCGTCTGTGGATCCCATTTTATTTTTCATCGCCTTAAATATTTCCCCATTAAGAGATGCTCCCCATTAATTCCAGTTTGACCCAGTATTTCGCGCCTTCACTGCGTCTAGTTAATAAGTATTTATAGTGAGACAAACATTTATACACCCGAACGCTCAATTCCATACAGTTGGTATTATCGGCGTAAAGCCATTTGACAAATATCATTTGTTTGTCTCTATTGAAAGAAAATAAAACTAGTCTATATCTCTATTGTTGGTTTGTAACCTACGTAGTATACCCGCACAGTAGCATATTAATGCAGAGATCGGAAAATCATTGATAAATGTATTCGTCGTTTCAATGCTTAGGGCCGAGTAATTTCGGCAAATCGGAACTCAACTTACGTAAAACACTTGCTCAATTAAACGTTGAACTCCACCTCCGTTCTCTGCAAAAGGTTCGAAGGCGGAGCTTTGCACGTGCTTTTATTTAATTGGACGATTGCCATTGAGGAACAAAAACACGATTGGTTCGGCATGTTGATTGCTAGACAAAGGAAGCCAATTCTGTCGGCGAGAAACTTGTCGCTTTATTGCTTCAGACAGGAAGCGGCTTTCCTTTGATGACGTCAAACTGTTAATTCACATAGAGTGCAAATTTTCGATATTGCTAACATAAAACTTTGGATTACATTATCAAAATAAAGCAAAAGCGAAGTTGAGAAATATGATTGAAATAAATAGCCTCAGTTCAAATAAGACGTTTTGCGTTGTAAATCAACAAGTTTTCATGACAACAAAAACTGTAACAAACACTACCGCGACGCACGGGGATCGATATACCTCGATTTTTTTTTAATGAACAATCAATGAAGAAGTGTGAAAACACCAACAAAAACATTTTTTTCCTCTTTTAATTTTTGTCAAAACTGTTACTACCCCGTTCATTCCTAACCTTTCCCGCTATTTGTTGTTTCGACAACGGCCCCTTCAGTCTATAACATTATAGGGTGTAGTTTTCTTCAATAAAAAAAATGGCGGCAATTGTGAAGATTTACCATTATGAAATGGATTTTTTGCAATTTAGCAACCAGGAAAGCGTTGTGTCAATGTATTACGCGCACTGAATTTTTATTTTGAAATTTGAAGGTAAAAAACTGCGCGCTATGCATGGTAAAATACAGTACTTATAGTTAGTGATGAGTGTCACTATACTTATAGTTAGTGATGGGTGTCACTATACTTATAGATAGTGATAAGTGTCACTATACTTATAGTTCTTGATGAGTGTCACTATACATTTAGTTAGTGATGGGTGTCGCTATACTTATAGTTAGTGATGAATGTCACTATACTTATAGTTAGTGATGAGTGAACAATTCATGAGAATGTTTCTATAAAAAATGTTTGGAATTTTAATTTGAAAATCCTCCATGCCCACATCCTGTTTTGGTGTCAATATAATTTATGCCACCAAATACAATTTATTAGCCGATTTATATGGTGAAGTTATATTTCATAAGTGGACCGTGTACCATAAACTCAAATGATTTGTCCATATATCTGTAAGTGTGCGGCTAGTAAAATTGAAATCTGATTGTTTGCTATTGAATAGATCCAAGTGTTGTAGAAAACACTTGACAAGTTTTGAATATGTTATATATGGTGGATATTGAAAGGGAAACAAATTGGAAATCATAAAAATTGATGTGTTGATTTGAATTCCATTGATTTTAGTGTGAATATGGATTATAAATAGATACTTAATATAATTAAATAAAATTTATTATTTTATTAGTAATGCAATTATTGCATATATTTTAAAAAGTTGCTACATAATACTGTACATTAATTAAAGGTTTTTAATAATATTTCATTGGTAAAAACTGTATCCTGTTATGCAAAATCTGCAAATTATTATTGTCTAAAATGAATATGAAAAACTGTGTGTATTTTATGCTGATAATGATAACTGGATAGGGATTGATTGTATTCAATGTATGCTGTGGGCATTTAGAGGGCTTTGAGCCAGTTATAGTACATTCAATCATTCAAACACAATCCCAACAAAAACAGCAGTATGAGCCTCACAGCTCTGGGAAAGAGGGCTTAATGCGTGTGTACAAATTGTTGTCCCATATTGGTCTGTGCAGTCTGCCAAGGGTAGTCAGTGACAAATATTTTTGATTTTTCGTTAAAAGGCATTCTCTTCTTAACAAATTTCCAGTCTATGCGGAAAGTGTTGTTCCTGATTAGCCTTTCCTGACTGCACAGGCTTATCTGGGACAACACTTTATGTACAGGCATAAATCCTTTATTTCTCCCAGAGGGAGGCTCATGTTTGCTTGTATTTCTAGAGTTGAGGTATTCCTTGGCCAGCTAGAGGGACTGTTTGCTTGTATTTCTAGAGTTGAGGTATTTCTTGGCCAGCTAGAGGGACTGTTTGCTTGTATTTCTAGAGTTGAGGTATTCCTTGGCCAGCTAGAGGGACTGTTTGCTTGTATTTCTAGAGTTGAGGTATTCCTTGGCCAGCTAGAGGGACTGTTTGCTTGTATTTCTAGAGTTGAGGTATTTCTTGGCCAGCTAGAGGGACTGTTTGCTTGTATTTCTAGAGTTGAGGTATTCCTTGGCCAGCTAGAGGGACTGTTTGCTTGTATTTCTAGAGTTGAGGTATTCCTTGGCCAGCTAGAGGGACTGTTTGCTTGTATTTCTAGAGTTGAGGTTTTCCTTGGCCAGCTAGAGGGACTGTTTGCTTGTATTTCTAGAGTTGAGGTTTTCCTTGGCCAGCTAGAGGGACTGTTTGCTTGTATTTCTAGAGTTGAGGTTTTCCTTGGCCAGCTAGAGGGACTGTTTGCTTGTATTTCTAGAGTTGAGGTATTCCTTGGCCAGCTAGAGGGACTGTTTGCTTGTATTTCTAGAGTTGAGGTATTCCTTGGCCAGCTAGAGGGACTGCGACCATGGCTAAGAGCAAGTTTGAGTATGTGAAGCAGTTTGAGACGGAGGACAGGCTGCTGCCCAACTGCTGGATCGTTGTGAGAATTGACGGCAAGGGATTTCACAGGTAAGGGAAAATGGGCCAGGGATTTACAGGTAAGGAGAAATGGGCCAGGGATTTTACAGGTAAGGGAAAATGGGCCAGGGATTCACAGGTAAGGAGAAATGGGCCAGGGATTTGCAAGTAAGAGAAAATGGGCCAGGGATTTACAAGTAAGAGAAAAAGGCAAGGGAAAATGCCTAAATTCTATTTAGTCCTCCTTTGCCTTCTTATCATTCTTAATATTTGTATCCAGGACTTTTTTCCTTCTTAGAGAATTTATTTTTCTTCACAATTTTGAGAAATTCATGGCACAAATTTTCACCATATAAAACAGTTCTTGACTCATTTTTATGCCCACCAAGGAGGGCAAATAGTGATCAGACCGTCCGTCCATCCCTCTGTCAGTCTGTCCGTCACACTTTGCGTTTAGGTTTCGAAAAATGCTCATAACTTCTATGTCGCTTCAAATAGCAATTTCATATTTGGCATGCATGTGTATATGGACAAGGCCTTTCCATACGCACACAAATTTTGACCCCTGTGACCTTGAACTTAAGGGTCCGAGTTTAGGTTTCGAAATCTGCATTTAGGTTTCGAAAAAAGCTCATAACTTCTATCAAGCGTTTATAGGGGACATAAGTCGTCCTATGTTGACAGCTCTTGTTTCATAATTTTTTAAAGTTCTTGACTCATTTTGTTCACAAATTGAGGGGCTTAAGACCACTTAACAAACATGGTGAAACAATCCTTGTTATCATGATGGTTCAGCTAAACAAAGATACTTAATGGTGATAATAAAATTTATCATTTCTCAAATCTGATGATGCAAATAGGGTTTGATTTTTTATTCAATCAACAAGTGTCTTCAACAACAAAAGGTGCATTGTGAAAACTTTACTGGTATTTATGATCTTAAACCTGCACATTGTCTGTCAGCAATTTAATTAGATGTTGACATTTCTGTTATCTGATTACATATTCCTCTATTATATATATATTTGCTGATCTTGTCAAATATTCAATTAAACTGTTGTTAAATGAATACTTGATCATTATTGTATGATGGATATGTTGAATAGATTATCAAATATGTAAATGCACAATGAATGTTAAATATAATTTTAAAGGAAATTATCAAATGGAAATTTAAATGAATTTATTTGACCACATTTAAATTATAATCTTATGAGTGATATTAATTTACATTATAAATATTGCTTCATAATTTAACATAGTTTGTAAAAGACATTTAAAAAAATCAAAAATTGCAGAAATCATATTTGCTGCTCAAAAAAAAGTAATTTCTATGGCCCCTTTGTTGACACACCCACTTATTGACAACCCCCTTATTGACACCATATCGTCAGAAATTCTCCTCCAGTTATAAGCGTGCAGAATTGATTGAGCTTTAAGGAATAATCTGAATTTGTGCATGGATTTTTGTTTATTATCCTGCATTACATACTGTTTTGGCCCTTTCTCAACTTTGAATTTCTGTAACATGATTTCAGTTGATGTAGATGTTATTGGCAAAATATCGCAAACATAACATTGAAACCACAGGGACCAGACTTATAACAGTAGAATGAGCAGTGTAAAGTTCTCCTCTACTATATTTGAGATGCGCTCTGTTTAAAAGAGGGTTTAATGCATGTGCGTAAAGTGTCATCATAGATAAACCTGTGCAGTCAACAGGTAAATCATGGACGTCACTTTCTGCCTAAACTTAATTTTTGCTAAGAAGAGACTTTCTTTAAATGAAAATATCATAAAAGCAGAATGTGTTGTCCCTGATAAGCCGGTGCAAACTGCACAGGCTAATCTGGAACGACACTTTGCGCGCATGCATTACACCACTTTTTCACAGAGCACGGCCCATTTGTTGAAATCATTCCTCAGACATCATAACCAGAGATGTGTCAGGCCTCAAATGTATTAGACTGTATATGAAATATTTAATCAAAAGCCTTGTCTATCAAAAATGACAATACACATCTTAACTGAAACCACAATGTACTAGGTGTAGTATTTGGTACTTAAAATTGTACAGTGGTCCATGGTATAGTTCTGAAGCTTAGACGCTGGCCAGATATTGCTTAAGACCCATGACTCTGGTCATATTGTGAATATGACTGAGATCCAGGGATAAGTGAGGTGATATCAGTTGGTTATATTCAGGCCCACATATAATTACACCTATATAAAACTGTTTTGTGTTTGTGGTAAATAAGTAGAGCAGCAAAACAGAAAGAGCACCAATAAATTGACCTTACAATATTTTTAACAAACTTTGCAAGTTTTGCCAAACAATGGAATCAACATAACCAATATAAATGTCCTTTAGTGAGATTTAGGTGATGGCTCAGTTTTGTTAAATGTTTTCACTCTTGAGTCATTGTCATTTTGTTATGCAAAAGAATGTATACTAAGGTACAATGTTTCTTTATTCTTTTTCATGTTGTGACATTGATGTTGTTAAATGACAAACTTCCCTTTATATTCAAAGCCATTTTATGTGAACCTGTCTCATAATGTTGTTTTACAAGCTACAGGGCTTGTATTCCGGTTGTCTATCATTTTGACGTAACTACGTTTTTTCCAGTCTTTTATTAATTTGAAAAACAACTGATTGTTCTTGGAAAAATAATTATGATGTTATGAATCATACTTCAAAAAATAGTTTGAATATTTTGCATCCAACTTATTATTATATTCCTTAGTTGATTGGTCTTGTTAAAAAAAAAGAACATTAAAAAAACAATTTGGATTTTATGTATAACTTATGTCCTGATATGACGTCAGCTACTTCAGTTTTTTAAATAGCATATAGAATCTTATCTCACAATTCACTCTACTGGTTGCTTCAGAAATAGGGGAAATTTATGAATTAAAAAAACAACATTTATTGTCAGTTCGTCTTAAAATTGTCATTATGGAACGAAATGAGAGATCAGTTTTTAGTTGTTCCCCAAAACAAGGTCACATATTCCAATTATTTTTAGCTCACCTGACCACAATGTGCTCATGGTGAGCTTTTATGATTGCCTTTTGTCCGTCGTCCGTTGTGCTGCGTGCGGCGTCAACATTTGCCTTGTTAACACTCTAGAGGCCACATTTATTGTCCGATCATCATGAAATTTGGTCAGACAATTTGTCCCAATGATATCTTGGATGAGTTTAAAAATGGTTCTGGTTGGTGGAAAAACATGGTCGCCAAGGGGGCGTGGCATTTTTCCTTATATAGCTATAGTAAAACCTTGTTAACACTCTTAGAAGTCACATTTATTGTCCGATCATCATGAAACTTGGTCAAAAGATTTGTTCTAATAATATTTTGGACAAGTTTGAAAATGGTTCCAGTTGCTTGAAAAACATGGCCACTAGGGGGCGTGGCATTTTTCCCTATATGGCTTCATGAATCTTCATGAAACTTTGTCAGAATATTTGTTTAAATGATATCTTGGATGTGTATGAAAATGGTTCTGGTCTGTTGAAAAATGTGGCTGCCAGGGTGTTCACTAGTCATGAAAGTTGGTGAGAACATTTGTTCTTATGACATCTTGGGCTGCATACAACAGGTCAGTTCCTTTGAATCTCAGGTGAGCGACTTTGGGCCTTTCAGGCCCTCTTGTAACAAAATCTTAAAATTTTGCCAGAAAATTTGTTACATGTATTGTCAATGTGTTGGGAAGCAGTGAGGTCCACATCAGATTAATTGGTCTCCAAATAAATTGAGAACCAAGGCCTTGTCTTACAACAAATTTAAGTTACAACTGGACTGAACATAAAAAGAAGCGTTTGGCATTTATTAACAATATAAATTAATAATAATATATACAATATAATCCTAAAATAAACAAATGTGAATGACTTAAGAGAAAGGACATCATTATTAAATTCAATGAGTTATAGAAAGTGGTATTCAATTATATACAGTTAAAACCCAATGGCTCGAATCGTGGCTAGAAATTTGGGTTGGCTCAAACTCTGCCTTAAGCAAAGATGTTTTTAGCTCACCTGAGCACAATGTGCTTATGGTGAGCTTTTGTGATCGCATTTTGTCCGTCGTGCGTTGTGCGTCATGAATATTTGCCTTGTTATCAACTGTAGAGGTCACATTTATTGTTGGATCATCATGAAACTTTGTCAGAAGATTTCTCCCAATAATATATTGGACGGGTTCAAAAATGGTTCCAGTCTGTTGAAAAACATTGCCACCAGGGGACCATTTGTCGTTCATTCTTCATGAAACTTAATTAGAACATTTGTTCTATTGATATCTTGGGCTGCAAAGAACAGGTCATTTCTTTTTATCTCAGGTGAGCGACTTTGGGCCTTTCAGGCCCTCTTGTATTGCTATATATTCATATAAATTTATTTTGGATGGCTCAAATTCTCAAGGATTGCATTTTCAGATGGCTAGAAATGTTTTCACAGTTCAGGTCACAATCTTCACAAAAGTCATGTTTTTTTTGTTTGTTTGGCTCGACTTGCTTCTGGTTGCATAAAGGTTTATTTATATTGTTGAAAACACAAGCCACGGGTTCCTTTTGTTTGTTTATACCACAGTTATATAGCGCCCTTTTCGTACTCAAGATGTGCGTTCAAAGGCGCTTTACATTTGTGTTTTTTTCCCTGATCACTGGGTCATAAGTCGTCCGTTAACATCTTGGCGCAGTATGCAGCCACGGCACATTGGCTTATTTCCCTCACAGGTACCCATTTATACACAGGGTGGAGACGAGCAGATGTGGGATAAATTTCTTGCTCAAGGAAATTCCAGTGGCCAGGGTGGGATTCGAACCCGGGACCTCTCAATACCTAAGCCAGCGTACTACCATTAGACCACTGCTACTTGTCTTTTAAGTGTTTTTTTATTACACTGTATTGGCCAAGATAATATCAAAGCTTACAAGTGTTAAAATTGTGTTATTGTGTTGAAAGTTAATTGGTTTAGACACATTGCTAAACATTAGTTTTGTTTCGAGAAATTATTATAGTTTTGATGTAAAGGATTTGAAGGTGCTTTTCATATAATATTTGTTACAATGCCGAATTCAGAGTGAAAGAAAGACAACATATACTGAAGTTTGATATACATGATGTAGTACAAAAAACCTCTGTCAATGCATGTCCTTTATTCATTCCATTTGTTGAAGTGATATTAAAAATGTCAACGTTGACTGATGTATGGGTGTTTAAAACATTCTTTTTAAATTCCTTTAAGTTAAAATAGGTTAAATGGGTAGAGAGAACTTATTTGCTTTACAAAACTTGAGACAAAAATTTTGTTTATATAAGAACTATATCCTGTAATTAGTTACCTACATGTGTATTGTTCAGTTTTTAAGCAGGTTTTCCGAAGGAAAAAACTGGTTATTAGATTGGCGAATGCGGGCGGGCTGGCTGGCTGGCGGGCGGGCGGAACAAGCTTGTCCAGGCCATAACTATGTCGTTCATTGTCAGATTTTAAAATCATTTGGCACATTTGTTCACCATCATTGGACGGTGTGTCGCGCGAAATAATTACGTCGATATCTCCAAGGTCAAGGTCACACTTTGAGTTCAAAGGTCAAAAATGGCCATAAATGAGCTTGTCCTGGCCATAACTATGTCATTCATTGTGAGATTTTAAAATCATTTGGCACATTTGTTCACCATCATGGGACGGTGTGTCGCACGAAAGAATCACGTCAATATCTCCAATGTCAAGGTCGCCACGACTAAAAATAGATTTTTTTTAAAAAACAAACTTACAAAGGGGGTTAATTTTGTTTGTTTATTTCAAAAGTTCAGTTTGAGTTTTCTCCCTTTATCAGATTTTTTTTTCACAATGAAAACCTGGTTTTGTGACAATTTTGTCCCTTGTTTTTGTTATTTTATGTCTGAAACACTGTTTATAGACCGTTCCATAATTTAGTAATTACCCAATTATCTCCCCTGAATACTCTCCGCGTCCGCCATTACACTACTGCCACACAACCGGTAACATATATAAGAGAGCACCGATTATTCAACAGGTGAATTTCTTTCTTTTTGTAAATTTGTTTGTTTGTCATGCAAATTGTATGAAATAAAGTTCTGCTAGAGGAGATGTTAAGCTAGTGTTATAACAGAAAAATGTTTGAAAAACGTGCATTTTTTAGGTATTTGTCTAGGAAAATAAACACGTTGACACATTAAAAAAACATTTAATTAAACTAAATGCAATATTTATCATTTGATTATATGCATCAATCTTAAAATCGCATAATCCTTTGCATTCCAGTGTTGAATTGCCCGTTTGTTCTGCATAATCCGATTATCTCGTTTTGATCAGATATTATCCAGACTTAACTAACAACATGGCGTCATCCCGTGGTGTCATAAACCACACTGGGTGGCAGACGACAGTCTGGTCATTAAACACAATTGATGATGCCACCATGTCTTCTCTTTCGGGTAGTATTAATCAGTCATTTGGTTTAATATTTTACCTCCGACATACTTAACAGTTGCGTTCATTAGATATGTTACATATTGTACAAATTAAAAGTTATGTCCAATATAGAATATCAGTTATTGTACACCGTAAAGATTCTAGCCCGTTTAATCCCTGGTTTAATTTATGAAAAAAAGTATTCGATAATTATAAAATTTACCTAAAAACATAACATTTAACGCATTTAGCGGGTATCGGTTAATTAAAACTACGTCATTTCGTATGAAGATTTAATGTTACGACAATGCACGAACGACATCATAAAAACAAGAAATTACATTTGACACGAACGGGGGTAAATAATGTTTAAAAAAAATATTAATATAGATATATGTGTGTTAAAATGTTAGATATTTGCCACTCATACTCACTAGTAACGAGTTTTCAATATACATGAATACACAGTTTAAATTGCATCATGTAAAGTTGTGTTTTTCAGTTGTATGTTAATATTCCTCAATAGCGTCATTCTCTGTACAAAACCCATCAAATTAAAATTACATGTTAATACTGTCATGCACTTCGCTTTTAATAGGGCTTTGTAGTACGTTTATTTTCAATGCACCCCTTATACTTTCTATTACTCACGTGTTTATCACACTAACGTACTCATGCCATTCATAATTATATTTTTATAATTAGATGTATTACTATTGTAATTTATTGAACCTTTTCTGCAAAAAAATATTACGGCTTATGCATAGAGCTCTTTGTTGTGTCAAATTGTCGGCCTTTCAGTCTTCAGATAATCTTTAATTTGATGCTTATGCCGCGTTTTTAAAGTTGCAAATAAATGTATTAATAAATTCGTTTGGCGCTTAATAATATATTATTGAAATATTATTTAGGTGTTTTTTTCGGAGTTTTTTTGTGTGGATTAATTGACTAAACATTTGGTGTCGTTATCCATATGTTTTGCGTTACTTCAAAGACCTATAAAATACATTGTTTAGTATTTTTTAGCTTTATAGCTGTTAAATGATTCACAGATGAAAATATAGATATATCACATAGATCACATTCTCTTCATCTTCCGAATAATCACATAAAATATCGTCAAGATCAATATCACTCTCTCACGATAAAAAGCTCGTTTTTTAACGTGACAAAATTCCATCACAAAAAAATTAAATATAAATCCAAACCACAATTTTTTATCTTTGATATCAGTTAGAACAAGAAAAATAAAGGAAGGCGTATCAAACATATCATACTTAATATAATATGTTATGATTTTGGAATGTAGATTTTTACCACATGAGACCAATTACAAACAATTAGCGGCAATTAATTGCGCGAGAATCTATAATAAGTATTAATTAAAATATAAATTGCTTGATGTTGCGGCTATTAAAATCAACACAACAATACATGCGTGAATTGTTTGTGAAACGTTAAAAGTAACAAGTCTAATCAAAGACATAGTATGAGCGACTGAACCGGCAAATTTTCGCCGATGATTACCACTTGATTGCAGATATAAAAAAACAAATACACGAAAGCATTTTAAACATTTTATTTGTAACAATCAATCTCAACTTCAAACAATCATTTAAACAACAAAAATGTGATAATCGCCTCACATTAATTCATTAAGTAATTTATTTATCCGACAACGGTTAAGCGGGTATTCTCTACGTTTTTGGCTTTTGGAATCGCAGTCTCGCACCAGTTAGCAGCAGTGTAATGGCGGACAGTCACGTGACTGACAATATGGCGGCGGTCAATTTATCGATTATGGAACGGTCTATATTGGCGAAAAAAATTAACTAGAAATAATTAGTTGATGCTGTTACTCTTCTACCGATTTGTGCAGGAAATGCACCCATATCAGACAATATTTTACTTTCAGGCATAAGTTCAGCCATATATTCAGTATACCAAAAATATATTATATTGTCATGAAAGCAATGTCACTATTTCTGGCATTTAATTGAATGCATGATCTTGTTTCTTATTTAATTGCAATAATATCTTCATATGAATCAAAGTGGCGGCTCCTTGGGGTTTGTTTAAAAAAATTTTTTTTAGCAACTTACAAATTAAACATAACTATGGTTTTAAAAAACTTGTCAAATATTTAAATACAGCATTATTCATTTTTTAGATTAATATATGGTATGGACCTGGAATAGATTTGTAATGTTACTATAGTATAGTATAATAGTGTTTATAAAAATTGTATTACAATTCACTGTTGATTTCAGAATTGTGTTGTTAATGGGTTCTTACTTATATTTGTTAATACTTTAGACTGAACAGTTAACAAAAATGACATAAGGATAGGTTAATAGTCTTCATAAGCAGTTTGTTATGACCCACAAACAATGGCTGAGTCATTAAAGAAAAATACATTTAAGACCACAAAACGTTAAAAAAATCAGATTTTTAGTGCAAAAACATAAATCCTTGCATTAATTATTTAATTATGCGAGATTTCTATCCTACTAGAAATATGTGTCATTCGGCCAGGCAAGATGTTGACAGTTTGAATTTGTTCAGACATTTAATTTGTCAAAGTTATGAGGAAATTTCACGATGGCCAGCTGGCTGATGAACTTCCAATGGTTTGTAACTCGATGACAATTTGGTTTGGGTTGGTACGTGTGAAATGTAATTATTGGCATTATTATAGACGCAACATTCTGTGAAAACTGGTTTTAATGAATGTGCGTAAAGTGTTGTCCCAGATAAATCAAAGAGGGCACTTTTCACTTTTATGTGATTTTTCGTTTAAAGAAAGTTTCTTCAAAACAAAATTCCAGTGCAAGCGAGAGTGTTGTCTCTGATTAGAATGTGGGGACATTTTGTGTGCATGCATTTTTCAAATAACTAGACTCATACTATTGAATATAGGATCATCCCAAATTAGCCTGTAAGGACGGAATAATTTCTGCTTTTTGTTGTTGGATTATTTTTGTTTAAAGAAAGTCTTAACAAAAATTTAGTATGGCCAGAAAGTGTTGTCCCATATAAGCATTTGGGGACTGCACATTCTTATTTGGGATGACACATGCATTAAGCCCAGTTTTCCCAGAACGAGGTTTATACTACTATACAAGTACACATGGTTTAAATCTATAAGCATGTCCCTAAAGGATGTCACAAACTATTATTGTGCTGTCTGTGGGTGGAACCATGGTTGTGTGGGTGGTTGTGCGGTTGGTTTTGTTGGAGAATGTGAGGGTGGTTGTATGTTGGTTGTGTGGGTGGTTGTGCGGGTAGTTGTGTGGGTGAATGTGCCAGTGGTTTTGTGGTGGTTGTGCGGGTGGTTTTGAGGGTGAATATGCCAGTGGTGGTTGTGTTGGTGATTGTGCGGGTGGTTGTTCGTGCTGTTGTGTGGGTGATTGTGCGGATGGTTGTGGGGGTGATTGTGCGGATGGTTGTGTGGGTGATTGTGTTGATGGTTGTGGGGGTGATTGTGTGGGTGATTGTGTTGATGGTTGTGTGGGTGATTATGTTGGTGATTGTGTTTGTGATTGTGCGGATGGTTGTGTGGGTGATTGTGTTGATGGTTTTGTGGGAGATTGTACGGGTGATTGTGTTGGTGATTGTGCGGATGGTTGTGCAGATGGTTGTGTGGGTGATTGTGTTGATGGTTGTGTGGGAGATTGTGCGGGTGATTGTGTGGTTGATTGTGTTGATGGTTGTGAGGGAGATTGTGTGGGTGATTGTGCGGATGATTATGTTGGTGATTGTGCAGATGTTTGTGCGGGTGATTGTGTGGATGGTTATGTGGATGGTTGTGCGGATGATTGTGCGGGTGATTGTGTGGGTGGTTGTGCGGATGATTGTACGGGGGTTGTGTGGGTGATTGTGCAGGTGATTGTGTGTGTGATTATGTGGGTGATTGTGCGGATGGTTGTGTGTGTGATTATGTGGGTGATTGTGTGGGTGATTATGTGGGTGATTGTGTGGGTGATGGTGCGGGTGATTGTGTGGGTGGTTGTGTGGATGGTTGTTGGTTGTGCGGGTGATTGTGCGGATGGTTGTGTGGTGATTGTGCTGGTGATTGTGAGGGTGGTTGTGTGGGTGATTGAACGGGTGATTGTGTGGATGGTTGTGGGGGTGATTGTGTGGGTGATTGTGCGAATGATTATGTGGGTGATTGTGTGGGTAATTATGTGGGTGATTGTGCGGATGATTATGTTGGTGATTGTGCGGATGGTTATGTGGGTGATTGTGTGGATGGTTGTGCGGAAGATTGTGCGGGTGATTGTGCGGGTGATTGTGTGTGTGATTGTGCAGGTGATTATGTGGGTGATTGTGTGGGTGATTCAAGTGTGCGGGTGATTGTGTGGTTGATTGTGCGGAAGGTTGTGAGGGTGATTGTGCAGGTGGTTGTTTGGGTGATTGTGCGGGTGATTTAGGTTCCATCTGTCAAACATAATTAACATTCAACAAAATTGATATTAACACGTGTAAATATTATTGAGGTAAATTGTAGTTCAACATACAAAACAAAGATTGAATTAAATTGTTTTATTTAAAAGTTATTAACTTATTATAAAAATATTGTTTAGTGTATATTCTTTTCCTTAATATCTGTCAGTAACATTGACATTTAATGCACTTTTCATAAAATTAAAGTGGCAAGGCTAACATTCATGATGATGTGTTATTATTTTCAAGATGTTGTTTGTGTGAAGTGCACTTTTCACTAATCAAGGTTGTTATTCCTTTAATTTTTTTTATCAATAACAGGATGGTAAATTTGTCATTTATAGATTTTTGCTCAGCACAAACTTTTAAAAGTAAGTTAATATTGGTAAATTTAATTTCATGTAGAACTGTCAGCAATATGTTTATATAGATCCAACAGAAATCCCACCTGTGTTGTTTTAATGTCTTAGAATCATAACTCTTCAAAAGCATTTATTTTTCACCATCCACTCTGTGCATTTGCAATAAGTTGTCATAAGTTGCAACCATCTTCCTAATTGACATTGCTATGCCCTTGACATAATAATGGCAGTAAGGCATGTTGTGTTTCCCCCTCCATGTGTTTGTGTGTTTTTTTTGTGTTGGATTTTTCATATCCGCTCATAATTGTGTAGTGCTTTTTGAGATTTGCATAAATCTTATATATGTATTAATTAAAGTACATGTTTGTGTCTGGCTCATACCTTTGTTGTGCATGATGGGATGTGGCTGTAAAAATAAATTGGCACAAATGATCTTCAAACCATGTCGCATGCATAACCATGTCACTTGCTTCAAGGTCAAAGTCAGGGTGGACATTTGAAGAAGTTTTGGCATGTACTTTATACTTGTTTGTATCCTGGCCATTATTTTATAATGTATGAAAGGACTACAATATAAATGTGTGCAAGTGGTCATCATATCAAAACAATGTGTGGCATGCAAAAACCATGGTGCTAGAGTTTGTGCTTATTCCTTATATTGTCAATAAGGGTTTTGAAAATAAATGAGCACAAATAAAATCTGGACAATGTGTCTCTATGGTTAGAGTTATAATAGATTTTCTTGTGGCTGTCAGTTCTATCTATAGTTTATTGGGAAAATCTTTCATGTTTTGAAGACATGTCGGATGAAACATGGCGCTTTCCTAAAGGTCAATCTCACATACTTGTATTTGATATAGTCTTCATATGTAGCAAGAGTTATGAAGGACTGGTACATACATTCTGTATAAATGGTTTACATAAATAACACTTTTATAACATTTTCGTCCAATGAAATATTGTAGGATTATCTGTGTGTGACCTTCCTTAACATTATCTGTATTGTATTAAATTTCTGCAGAAAATTGCTCATTACTAAATTGCTGATTTTTTTTATAAGAAAATTTTATGAAACAACATATCATGTCAGATCCTATACATACCAGTGTTATGTTTTGCCTAATAGAGAAAAAAACAGGTACTATATATATCGATTGGGAAAAATTAGCATGATAAACCCTGAAATAAGCAAAATTTGCGTCGTGAAATCTTCAGTATAGGAATGATGGGTCTTTTAAGTTACATGTACTTTGTATAAATTGCAAAAGCCAATTAAATTTGCGTTTGCATGCATTTTGGCTTGAAAATTTCAGTTTCAGTCCTAATTGCATTCGTTCACTTTTGAGATAATTCACTTTGGAATGAAATTGATGAAATATTCCTTCCTTTTTGGAATTGTTCAGACTGCAATTGGGAACTTTGAAGTTTTTCTGAATGGGAAAGTACTTTTTACGGGTACTTGATAAGGAAAGAAAAATATCCCTGCATACAAATGAGCCTTGCTCTGGAAAAACTGGGCTCAGTGCATGGGCGTAAAGTGTTGTATCATAGTCCCGCACGGGCTATAGGTGGGCCAACATTGTACGAACATGTATGTCTGGTTTGCTCATAAGGAAGCCCTGCATTATTATATATGCAGGAAATAAACATCAACAACAAAAAGTTGTTCTTGGTTTCTCACTGGGAAAACAAGGCATCATGCATGTACGTAAAGTGGCGTAACAGATTTACCTGAACAGTTTTTACAGGATAATCAAAGACTCTTTCTGCCTTTACTGGATTTTGCTAAGGACAATAGTCTGTTGAACGAAAAATATCATACACACAGAAAGTGTAGTCCCTCTTTAGCTTGTGCAGACTGCACATGCTAATCTGGAATGACACTTAATAAACATGCATGGAGACCCATATTCCCAGAGTGAGGCTCAGGAATTAATGATATCAAACTCTGTCCCCATATTCTCAGAGCGAGGCTCAGGAATTAATGATATCAAACTCTGTCCCCAGATTCTCATGGCAAGGCTCAGGAATTAATGATATCAAACTCTGTCCCCAGATTCTCATGGCAAGGCTCAGAAATTTATGATATCAAACTCTGTCCCCAGATTCTCATGGCAAGGCTCAGGAATAAATGATATCAAACTCTGTCCCCAGATTCTCAGGGCAAGGCTCAGGAATTAATGATATCAAACTCTGTCCCCAGATTCTCAGGGCAAGGCTCAGGAATTAATGATATCAAACTCTGTCCCCAGATTCTCATGGCAAGGCTCAGGAATTAATGAAATCAAACTCTGTCCCCAGATTCTCATGGCAAGGCTCAGGAATAAATGATATCAAACTCTGTCCCCAGATTCTCAGAGCAGCACAACTACATCAAGCCCAACGATGATCGCGCGCTTGACCTGATGTCGAGAGCTGCGGAGGCCATCATGGAAGAGTTCAAGGACATTGTGCTCGCGTATGGACAGAGCGACGAGTACAGCTTTGTGTTCAAGAAGAACACCAACGTCTACAATAGACGGGCCAGGTTAGGCTGGGAGTGCACTTTATTTTGTTTGAGCTCATTTGCATAAAAAATCTAAGGCTTATTTGAAACATCCCCGTGTCTGTCTCCTGGGTAGTTCTTGGTGTCACGGGGGTAGATCTAAAGAAAGCTCCTACAGTGGGGATTGAAGCAGTGATCCCTCAGTCGCTAGGCAAACACCATATCCATTACATAACATCAAGGCAAGGTCTAAGAATGCACTTTGTAGTGAATATAATTTTATTATATATAAAAATATGTCTGTGAGATTCATTCAAGGTGAGGCTTGCAATTTATGTTTATAAAATGAGCCTTTTTCTGGGAAAAGAGGGCTAAATTTAAAGGAAGTCTCTTCATATTAAGAATACAGTGTAGGCGAAAAGTGTCCTCCCTAATTAGGTTCTAACTGCACAGTCTTTTCTGGAAATACACTTTTTGCACTTGCATTACGACCAGTTCTATCAGAACAAGACTTATTCTGAAAAATGTCTGTGAGATTAAAAATCAAAGGTGTGGCTTGTAATATATGTTTTAAAACATATTCTTCAAAAATAATGGGATAAAAACTACTACCCATATTCAAGCATTGTGCTACATAGGGAAATTGACTACATGTTGCATTTTATTTACAATTTTTTCTATGCCCCCAGATCGAATGATCGGGGGCATATTGTTTTTTGCCTGTCTGTCTGTCATTCTGTCCCAAAACTTTAACCTTGGTTAAAGTTTTGCGATAACTTTTACAATATTGAAGATAGCAACTTGATTTTTGGCCTGTCTGTCTGTCATTCTGTCCCAAAACTTTAACCTTGGTTAAAGTTTTGCGATAACTTTTGCAATATTGAAGATAGCAACTTGATATTTGGCATGCATGTGTATCTCATGAAGCTCCACATTTTAAGTGATGAAAGGTCAAGGTCATTCTTCAAGGTCAAAAGTCAAAAATACAATCCAGGGGAAGTAATAAGCTTTAAAAGGGAGATAATTTCTAAACCTGCCAAATGATATATTGAAATATTTTTTCAAAGTGGCGCAATAGGGGGCATTGTGTTTGTGACAAACACATCTCTTGTTTTCTTTTTATGCCCCTGGATTGAAAGATCGGGGGTATATTGTTTTTGGCCTGTCTGTCTGTCATTTATTCATTGTATGCGTTGTGTCCCAAAACTTTAACCTTCGTTAAAGTTTGGTTATAACTTTTTGAATATTGAAGATAGCAACTTGATATTTGGCATGCATGTGTATCTCATGAAGCTGCACATTTTGGGTGGTGAAAGGTCAAGGTCATCCTTCAAGGTCAAAAGTCAAAAAATACATTCAAGGGAAGTAGTAAGCTTTAAAAGGGAGATAATTTGTAAACCTGCCAAATGATATATTGAAATTTTATTTCAAAGCGGCGCAATAGGGGGCATGTGTTTCTGACAAACACATCTCTTGTTTCTTTGGATACTTTCAATTGGGATTTTTTTTGGAGAGAAATTTGGAAATTTTTAGTTTTTCCCCCATATTGAAAATGTTGTTTTCCAGTACTTCATAAAGAATGAAAAAAAAAGATTAACTATATACTTAATAGATGATAATCTGTTGTAAAATGTTTCCACCCATATACATTGTAGCTCTCCTATATTTTAATATGTTCATAATTGGCTGTATATTTGATTTGTGTTAGATTGAGAATTTCATAAATGATTCCATTTGGCTTTTTTTGTTTTAGGCCAACACCACTTTGATCCCTTAATTGACAGTTGTTGCTCTTAAAACTATATGCCTCCTCCTCATTAGGTATCTCAGTTTTATATGAGTCATGTTCTGAGAAAACTGGGCTTAAGGCATGTGTGTAGTGTCACCACAGATTAGCCTGTGCAGTCCACACAGGCTAATCAGGGACAACACTTTCCGCTTAAACTAGATTTTCTGTAAAAAGGGACTTCCTTTAAACGAAAAATACCATTAAGGTGGAAAGTGTCGTCCCTGATTAGCCTGTGCGGACTGCACAGGCTAATCTGGGATGGATAACACTTTACGCACATGCATTATGCCCAGTTTTCTCAGAACGCGACTCATATCATCGTGTCCTTTCACTGCTCTCTATAAATCAAAGTCAATTACAGGTCATCCATTTGGGGGGTCCTTAGTTTACAGTAACAGTATGTGAAAGATAAATGAGCCGGCTGCTGTGAAAATTGGGATTTATGTGTTTACGTAAAGTTTCATCCCAGATTAGCCTGTGCAGTTTGCTCAGGACACACATTACACTTTCACCTTATATGGATTTATTTCTAGTTTAAAGAAGTCTCTTATATAAAAAAAAATCTAGTCTGGGAGGCAAGTGTTGTCCCTAATTAGTGGCTGTGGACCGCACTTTCTGTTCTGTTTTGATACTTTACACGCATGCATTAAAGTATTAAAACATCTGTGTTAAAAAACAAGCTTTATTGGTTAAATTTGTGTGCAGATTTTAACTGACACAATCGAAAATAACAACGATGGAATCCAACGCATAATCTTTGATAAAAGATTCTTTCTTTGACAGTCAGCTCAGACTAATCATGGACCACACTTTATGCACATGCATTTAGCCTCAATAAAACTTACCTGCACTCTGCTTCCACTTCACTTTACAGCAAGCTGGCCACCAATGTAGTGAGCCTGTTTGCCTCATCATTTGTCTACTACTGGCCGCGATACTTTGGAACGCAGATGATGCAATACCCCCCTGCCTTCGACTCGCGCACAGTCCTCTACCCCTCAGACAAGAACCTGCGAGATTACCTCAGCTGGAGACAGGCTGACTGTAAGTGATTGTACTATTAGCATAAGTGTACACACTGTAAGCCTTAGTGAACATGTTATCAGCATAAGTGAACACACTTTTACACATGTAGCATTCATTAAGCATAAGTGAACATATTATTAGCATTAGTGAACACACTTCAAGCAAAAGTGAACGTGCTGTTGGAAAAAGTGAATGCACTACAAGCCTAAGTGAACAAACTATCAGCATAAGTGAACACACTTTAAGCATATGTGAACACCACAGTATTTGCACAAGTAAGCACACTATCAGGATAAATATACACACTTTTAGCACAAATAAACATAATACATTTGTAATAACAAATAGAGAATACTAGGTCGGTGCCGAATAAAGCAAAGTTTATTTTGCGAGGCTTAGAAAATCTGAACCACGAGCCTTGGCGAGTGGTTCAGATTTTCGTGCAGAGCAAAATAAACTTTGCTTTATTCGGCACCGACCTAGTATTCGATTTATCCCATCAATTTTCTTAGTCGTAAATTATTTCTTTAAAAATAGAATAGGAAAATCGAACTTCACGGAAAATCCCAAAGTTATTTTAAGCAAACATTGTTTCATTATTTTAATTGTGCCGAGCCTAATACATTACAAAAAGATCAGTAACTAACCTGTTTTCCTGTTTATCATACCTCGACGTCCCCTATTTTTAAAGAAACAATGAAAAAAACAACACTAAACAACTGCAGCTTACGCGTGAAAGAATGTGCATTGTGTCGTATGACGTGTTAATAATGACGTCACGAGTACGCGCACTTAATATTTGTAAATAATGTTTTTTTGCTTTTTGAGTTGCATTATGTGTATTACATCTTGGTATCAAATTGTTTGTTTTGTTGAATCTGATTGGATTTTACTAAAAATGATTACTTTATAGTTGATTCCGAGTAATATGACCATTCGCCGCGCGTGACAGCTATATTTCAGCACTGCCGAAATAGAGGAAAATTTATTCCACAGTGGTTTATTTCGACAATGCACATCTGATGATGGGATAAAAAATGAACATACTATTAGCATAAGTGAAAACTCTTTAAACAGTGTGACCATACAATTAGCATAAGTAAATACAATGCAAGCATAAGTAAAATTATATTTGTATTCGTGAACAATCAATTGGCACAGGGAAATCATTATTAGCATATGCAACTGCACAATGAGTATAAGTGAACACACTTTTAGCACAAGTGAAAACAATAAAAGCATTATTGAACACATTATTAGCATAAATGAACATACAATTAGCATAATTGAACACACTTAGCATAAATGAGTACACTAATAGCATAAGTGAACACAATTTAAGCATAAGCTGACACTGCTGTTGTAAGTGAATATACAGTGTCAATAAGTGGCACCCAGTGGTTCCAATGAACAAACTGTTACTGTAAATAAACACTTTTTTACTGCGGCATGCCGCAGTTCTGAACCACCACTATGCCCTTTCATGAGCCTTAATTGATAACATCTTAATTGCCCCTTGACCAACCTTCTAAGCCTTATAGTATCAGAGTATGGCGTCATGGCAGCGAAGGTGCAAGTGGTTGTGAATTAGTAATGCGTTTATAACCCCATCTCAATTTCAGATGATAATTTCAGTGACTTTGTAGTAGCTTTAGTATACCAAGCACACTAATCGGTCGGTAATGTGTACTCCTCCACATTAAATCATGGAGAGTTACTTAGGAGACTAATGATGAAAACCGAATGTAATCCTTGTGCAAATTGTGCCAAAAAAAACCTTTGGGGGGCATCACCCGTCTCCGACGGTTTCTTGTTATGTTTGCTAAGCTGTACAGTTAATTGAAACAGCATGGAACTTAAATGGAAGACATTGCAAGTTAAATATATTAAAATTAATTGAAGTAAGTTAAATACATCAATTACACTTCAGTTTGCTTGTTCATATTTTTATGTTTTTCCCACAACTGCCACTGATGAGATTTAATGTTCCTCCTAAAACCAGGTTTTCACTGATTTTTTTGCCCTTTTTTGCCTTAACTGCGCGTTAAAATGCCCTTTTTGAATGTACTGCTCCATGCCCCTTTGCCCTCCTGGGAAAAACACTGTAAGTGAATAACTGTAATTGAACACACTGTAACCGTAAATTAACACACTGTTACTGTGATTAAACACACTGTTACTGTGAATAAACACACTGTTACTGTAAATTAACACACTTTGTTACTGTGAATAAACACTGTTACTGTAAATTAAGACACTGTTACTGTAAATTAACACACTGTTACTGTGAATAAACACACTGTTACTGTAAATTAACACACTGTTACTGTGAATAAACACACTGTTACTGTGAATAAACACACTTTTACTGTGAATAAACACACTGTTACTGTGAATAAACACATTGTTACTGTAAATTAACACACTGTTACTGTGAATAAACACACTATTACTGTAAATTAACATGCTGTTATTGTAAGTGAACACATGGTGTGATTTCAGGTCACATTAACAACTTGTACAACACATGCTTTTGGAAGCTTATACATGAGAAGGGGTTGACACCTGCAGAGTCACAGGAGAGACTCAAGGTAAGGGTAACATGGTCAGTTACTACTGTGTATGTTGAGGGTTATCATGGTCAGTGACTATGTTGCTGCATACCATGTTCAGAATACCATGTTCCCATGTTCTGTGCTCAGGGATGTATGATGACCATATTTTTTGTTCAGAGTGGCATGTTCAATAGCCATGTTCTATTTCTATGTTCCACTTATACCATGTTTAATGTTAATGGTACTATGTCCAATGATGATGTTCTTTGTCTAGTGACCATGTTCTATTTTCAGGGTACCATGTTCTAAACTTGGAGACTTTTCTAACACAACACTTTCCAAAATTGAATATCTCAGTTAAGAGTTAAGATTTTGGTTTAAAATTTTACGTGTGATCATTTGACTACATTCTAAACAAGCTCACAGTAAAATCATTCATCCTTGACGATCGGATGCTTAAGCACGTGGGGTATGTATGGTTTCATCTGTTTGCACATGGCAATGGTGAAACGCAATATTATTCTAAATTTGTTTCAATTTTTATAGGTTATTAGAAGTTTCTCTGTACAATACGGAGATATATTTGGACAAGCACACAGTTTGACGTCATATTGGACGAGCCGTTAGGCGAGTCCAATATGACTTCAAACTGTGTGCGAGTCCAAATATATCACGTATTGTACAGTTTAAACGTCTAATAAGCTTTTCATTCTATATCCCTTTCTTCAGCTCTTGTTTCATTTTAATTTTGATTTTAAAATGCTTTAATTGCATCTATGCTATTTTCAAGACATGCGCCCGTGTGAGTCGATTATAGTACATTCGGATACTTTTTCTCGGTAACAGCTTTTATCGTTATAAAACAATTGCTTAGTGCACTTGTACTCAACTGTCCAATATGGATAAAATACAGACTTTTTGGATCCAATGCCAGAATATATTGGACGGTCACGTGGTACATATGAAGAATGCCGATTGGATTAATTTATTGGATATAGAATAATTATAGGTTATTAGACGTTTCACTGTACAATACGGAGATATATTTGGACGAGCACACAGTTTGACGTCATATTGGACAAGCCGTTAGGCGAGTCCAATATGACTTCAAACTGTGTGCGAGTCCAAATATATCACGTATTGTACAGTTTAAACGTCTAATATGCTTTTTATTCTATATCCCTTTCTTCAGCTCTTTGTTTCATTTTAATTTTTATCTTAAAATGCTTTAATTGCATCTATGCTTTTTTCAAGACAAGCGCCCGTGTGGGTCGGTTATAGTACATTCGGATACTTTTTCTCGGTATCGGCTTTTATCGTTATAAAACAATTGCTTAGTTCACTTGTACTCAACTGTACAATATGGAAAAAATACAGACTTTTTTGATCCAATACCAGAATATATTGGACGGTCACGTGGTACATATGAAGAATGCCGATTGGATGAATTTATTGGATATAGAATAATATCTTTTAAGGTGGGTTCTTACATCAGGATAACATAAAACTAGTTTTTTAAAATGTATGGCTCATATGAATAAATTAGAGCGCAACCGGGCATAATGACCTATTGCAGGTTACCTGCAAGTGTATTGGACACTTTTCTTGCGCAACACTTTTCAAACTTTAATATCTATGTTAATATCTCTGTGATAAGTAAAGATTCTCATTCAAAATTGTAGATGTGATCATTTGACTACAATCTGCGCAAGCAAACGATAAAATCATTCATCCGTGATGATCAGACACTTTATCACAGGGGTGGGTATCATGCAATTTTTCAAAATGCTCGGTTTCGCCTCTGAATATTCATATGAGCTGTACATTTTTTTAAATTAAATTTATGTTTTTCTGGTGTAAGAACCCACCTTAAATGATGAAATCAAAATAAATTTATAATAACATTGCGTTTCCGCATTTCCATGTGCAAAAAGATGAAACTATACATACCCCACGTGCTAAAGCGTCCAATCGTCACAGATGATTTTGTTGTGAGTTGCTCAAAATGTAGTCAAATGATCACATTTAAAATTTTAAATCAAAATCTTAACTCATAACAGAGATATTCAAGTTTAAAAAGTGTTGTGTTAGAAAAGTATCCAAATGTATGTTCAGGGTACCATGTTCTGTGATCAATGGATCTTGTTCTATGTTCAGAGTACTATATTCTATGTTCAGGGTTTCATGTTCTGTGTTCAGGGTGCAGGTACCATGTTCTGTGTTTAGTGGATCACGTTCTATGTTCAGGGTACCATGTCCAGTGACAAGAATGAGCTACTCTTCAAGGAATTTGAGATCAACTACAACAACCTCAGTGCTGTACATCGCAAGGGAACAATCCTACTGCGAGCCAAGGTACACTGGACACTTTCACAATACCAATCATGTACCATATACCAATCATGCACAAAGCCCACAAATGCCCAGGTGAAACATTGATAAACGCAACACTATTGTTCACACCATTATTTGCATCAAAGAATAGTTTATGACCTTTTTAATGTTGAATGCCCTTGTATGGGTTAGCTCTAAGCGATTATATGAGAGTAATAAATCTCTCGGTGTGGTGGGCACCACAATAATGGAATTTCAAGAAAATATTTCAGACAGAAATAGAATGTTTGAAGAAATAAACAGGAGCAATAACCTGCTTGCTTTATATTTGATTCTGCATTGCAACAGAGTGTGTTATATTGGATTTACAGTGTAAATACATTATATTTATAATAATCATTTCATGTATAATATATATCACACTTAAATATACATTACTTTTATAATATATACAATAATCTTATTATATACATTAAACTTATAATATTAATTACACTTATAATATTAATTACTCTTAAAATATGCATTACAGATATAATATACAGATGTACAGAACACTTATAATATACGCTACACTTATAATATACGTTACACTTATAATAAATGCAGTACATATAAATTGGCTTTGAATGCAAAGTGCCTTAATGTTT
The DNA here is from genome assembly GCF_020536995.1 of Dreissena polymorpha. Taxonomy (NCBI): domain Eukaryota; kingdom Metazoa; phylum Mollusca; class Bivalvia; order Myida; family Dreissenidae; genus Dreissena; species Dreissena polymorpha. The sequence goes on from NC_068362.1 coordinate 92,491,485, forward strand.
CAATTATAAATGACAACACTTTACCCTAATTGAATGACCACATCACAATACCAGAGCTTATTCAATCTGACCAATCAAATCTTGTTGGATCAGGAGAAGACACCATTGCCTGCTATACAGATTAACACAGAGAACAAATCATGCAAGTTAATGGTATTTCAGTTTCAATAAATATCGGTTAACTGACAAGTACAGTAAACAGGGTGCTTAATCATGAATGTTGATGTGACTTTTCAGTTTGTTGTTAAACATGCTTATGGTGAGCTTGTGGAACACAGTGATGTCCGTCATCAGTCTAAAACTGATAAGCCCAAAGGCTTTTATATTTAAAATGTAGCATCAGTAAGAGGTCCTCTACAAAGTGTTTTAAATTTTTCCCCAGTGGCAAAAACTGGCCCAGCCCCAGGGGTTACAAGTTTAAGTAGACTTATGTAGGGAAAACATTTTAAAACTCTTGCCAGATCTTTTGGTCACCAGCTTTACATAGGCTATATAGGTAATACCTTTAAAAATCTTGTCTGAAACTCTGAAGCCAAAAGGTTTTTATATATAATGTGTAACACATTTAGAGGTATTCTACAAAGTTTTTTAAATTTCGCCATTGGTTAAATTGGCACCACCAAGGGATTAGGAGTTTTACCAAGACTTACAGAAGGAAAACATTAAAATCTTCTTGCCTGAAACTGCAAAGCCAATGACTTTTCATACTTGGTATTTGGTATACTTAAGAGTTTCTCTGCAAACTTTACTTTGTTCATGATGCTCCTGGGATCAACATTTGCCTTGCCCTCGGATTCATCAGTTTTGTCTTGACGTATATTGGGAAAATCTTAAAAAATATTGTGTAAATACCTCTCAACCAATGGATTTCATGTTTAGAAAGTAGAATTGTTTACCAAGTTAGATCATCACATAAACCAGGTGTCAAAGCTGACCATGCGACATGGGTCACATTTATTAAATTGACACTGTAAGCCACAACTTTTAAAATGTTTTTTTGCATCAAGAAGTTCTAGAACGCTTTTATAAAGTATGTAACAGTGGCAGTTCTTTACAAAGTTTGTTAAAAATTATCTCCATGGGGTCAAAACTGGTCATGCTCAAGACGTCGTATTTTTAAGATAGACTATATTAGAGAAATGACTTAACAATGTTCTTGTTTTAAGGAACAAGGCACAAACGTGTCATATTTCATATGTAACATCTGATTGTGGTCATAAGTTTGTTCAAATTATGTCTCTGGGGTTAAATTTTGCCACACCCGTGTGATAGTATTGAATGTCTTGTATAGCGATAGCAAGATAATTATGTTCCTCACTCTGTTATCAAAAGTAGCTCCAAACCAGAGGTCTTGGTATTATACCACCGATATCAGGTGAGCATTTAAGGATCCTCAGGGTACTCTTGTTCAATCTTGTTAAAATCATTCAAATATAAAGCTCTTTAACAGCACAATGTTGATTGTATGTAAACTGTAAAAATATATTTCTATTCTGTTTTAGAACGACCAAATAAATGGTGACCTAGACCTTGGTTTACAGTTGATCCCATCAGGGTCTTCCACAGCTCGCGGAGGTCAAAGTGCAAAGTCACAGAGAGTGGTTTCAAACCTCAGGGCGGGTAAAAACTCGCGACCAAACATTGACAGACTGCACATAGATCTTATAGGCGACCAGTTTTGGACCGATTTCCCAGAAATTTTAGATCCACCAAAAAGATAGCTTGAAGGTCATGCGTTTTGAGTGTCGGGGATCTTTAATTGACGGTGGACTGTGATACCTTTGATTATTAATGTTTTAGCTCACCTGAGCACAATGTGCTCATGGTGAGCTCTTGTGATCACCTTTTATTTGTTGTGCGGCGTCAACATTTGCCTTATGATCACTCTAGAGGCCACATTGATTGTATGATCGTCATGAAATTTGGTCAGAAGATTCGTCCCAATGATATTCTAGCATGTGTGGATTGCACAGATTAACATGGGAAGACGCTTTAAGCACATGCGGGGAAGTAAAGACTTAGCAATAGTACACTGATACTGTGTATACCATGTATTTAATCCCAATATGCATGTCATACATTAAAACAATGCTATTTGGAGTGCTTATTTCCAAAGAAATCATTGGGCTATCCTTAACATTAATCATAGAAGCAATGTTTTGCATTACAAAATTGGATGCGAATTGTACATTGTTGTGCATAATTTATGGTAAGGTACAGCAGTCACTTTTGGTGTATGAGATTTGTGTTTAATAGATGTACAATTCATGTATTCCATTTGAATGATATTACATATGAATGTTTGCAGTTATGCATAAAAATTAAATGTATGGTATCGGATTATTTCACTTATATGATTGCTTTGCAATATTATTTCTGATTTATTTGTTTCTGATTTCTCTTTTGTAATGTTTAATTATAATTAATGGCAATAAAGAAACATAAAATAGAGTTGTTCAATTTGTAGTGATAGTGTTGTTGATGAGCTGAAACTTCGAAAGCAATTTTTAGCTCGGCGTTTTCTGAGAAAACCTGAGGTATTGCAATAGCCACTTCGTCGTCCGCTGTCCGCATTGTGCTAAAACCTTAACATTTTGTTAGGGTTTTGAACATTGGCTCTAAAATCAAATTGCTTCCACCTACAACTTCGAAACTTCATATGTAGATGCATCTTGACGAGTTCTACATGCCACACCCATTTTTGGGTCACTAGGTCAAAGGTCAAGGTCACTGTGACCTTTATTTTTATTAATTCTGACAAGCTTTCATTTATTATGCCCCCCTTCGAAGAAGAGGGGGTATATTGCTTTGCACATGTCGGTCTGTCGGTCGGTCCGTCCACCAGGTGGTTTCCGGATGATAACTCAAGAAGCTTTTGGCCTAGGATCATGAAACTTCATAGGTACATTAATCATGACTTGCAGATGACCCCTTTTGATTTTGAGGTCACTAGGTCAAAGGTCAAGGTCATGGTGACCTGAAATAGTAAAATGGTTTCCGGATGATAACTCAAGAACGCTTAGGCCTAGGATCATGAAACTTGATAGGTAGATTGATCATGACTCACAGATGACCCCTATTGATTTTCAGGTCACTAGGTCAAAGGTCAAGGTAACAGTGACCCGAAATAGTAAAATGGTTTCCGGATGATAACTCAAGAACACTTATTCCTAGGATCATGAAACTTGATAGGTAGATTGATCATGACTCGCAGATGACCGCTATTGATTTTCAGGTCACTAGGTCAAAGGTCAAGGTCACGGTGACCCGAAATAGTAAAATGGTTTCCGGATGATAACTCAAGAATGCTTATGACTAGGATCATGAAACTTCATAGGTACATTGATCATGACTGGCAGATGACCCCTATTGATTTTCAGGTCACTAGGTCAAAGGTCACGGTCACAGTGACAAAAATATACTCACACAATGGCTGTCACTACAACGGAGAGCCCATATGGGGGGCATGCATGTTTTACAAACAGCCCTTGTTCAAAACTCCACCCGTAGCCGAGCGTGGCACCCGTTATGCGGTGCTCTTGTTATTGAATTACTTCATTGCTCAATCACATCACAAAGGACAGCTATGCTGTTCAGGCAACTCATGTTGAATTCCTTTCTGTATCTGAAATCGTATGGCATTGAATTATGTAATGGTTTCTTAACAAAATATTGGCTTTCTTGATTTTCAATCTCATCACATTGAATTCCTTTTGTTGAGCCATCTCAATTGAATTCAGTTATTTTACTGGTAAAGCATTTGTTATTATGCTCCCCCCCCCAAAAAAAAAAAGGGGGGGAGCATATAATCGCCGCTTCGTCTGTCCGTCTGTGTGTCCGTCCGTGCACAATTTTTGTCCGGGCTATTTCTCAGCAACTAATGACCGGAATTCAATGAAACTTTATGGGAAGCTTCACTATAGGAGATGTGCATATTATCAGCGGGTTCTGGTCGGATGATTTTTCACAGAGTTATGGTCCTTTAAAATTTTCCATTGTACGTATAGTGCAATTCTTGTCCGAGCTGTTTCTCAGCAACTTATTACAGGAATTCAATGAAACTTTATGGGAAGCTTCACTACCAAGAGGAGATGTGCATATTATCAGCGGGTTATGGTCGGATGATTTTTCACAGAGTTATGGCCCTTTGAAATTTTCTATAAACTACATATAGTGCAATTCTTGTCTGGGCTATTTCTCCCCAACTACTGACTGGAATACAATGAAGCTTTATGGGAAGCTTAACTACCTTGAGGAGATGTGCATGTTATTAGTGGGTTCTGATTAAATGATTTATTTACAGAGTTATGGCCCTTTGAAATTTTTAAGTTGCTAAACCATCCATCGTATTATTTTGTGCAAAGTTATGCCCCTCAACACGTTTCCTTTTATCTGAATATATAGTGCAATATTGTGACAAAAAAAAACTTGGGGACCATCGCCCGTCTCCGACGGTTTCTTGTTGAATTTGTTACTGGTTCAGTCTACACATTTATGACAAATTACACACTGGTATGTAAACGTGTGCACCTGTGTATTTTATTTAAGTGTTTAATGTAGCGGAGTTATGTGGACACAGGTTGAGGATGTCTTATTTTGGCTTATCAAATGGTATAACACTGCTTCAACTAATCATTTTTACTCAAATGATCCAGATTACATGCTGAATAATATTGTAGAGACATTTTCCTACTGTATCAAAAATACATTGAGAGTTAAGTACGGCGCAAGTGCAAACAATTATATTCTTGCAAAAAAAAGGAAAAAAGTTGTGTTACAGCTGAACCAAAACTACAATATGGCTTACATGTTTGTAAAGTTTCTATATGTAATATTTCTCGAGTTATGCGCAGTAGAAATATAAAATTATTATAAACACATATTAACCAAGATACCCAGGTGCGTTAATTCACATGCTGCTGAACATGATTGTCAAGATATTTCGTTGTTGGCTGTTTATCTAGCCAAATCCGGCCACGTTTAGTTAAAGGTTCTAACAACAATAAAATCAGCTTAAGATCTCCAATTACATTGTAAGAAAACTGAGAAATTGACGAAAAGAGGTGCTAAAACAGAGTGATTGTTGATATCAGCAACAATCTTGAAAATTAACAGATATTTTCAAATGGTTGTGAACTTACAAAATTAAAGAGTACATGCCAAGTGAATATAATATAAAGAACCGCGGGTCGTGTCTTTCATGTATGTGCTGGTTCCTATGTGTATGTACCAGGTTTTGTATTTTTACTATCCTGTGACATTATGATTTATTTAATATTTATTTAATGCGTCAAATTTTATTTTATGTAGGTGTGTCTCAAATTACATAATTATTTTCAATATCAACGTAATGCTGTTATATTTAATGTATTCATGAAGGTACGGTATAAATAAGATGCGATATCCTTTCGTTTGCTTTGATGTAATCAATGTGGTTATTTGAATAACAGGTGTCGCAGTTTGTGGTACCATTGAGTTATGGAGGTTTCGGTAAATGTCGAGTTCGGTAAATTGGATTTATATAGTCAATGCCGTGGAGGTTTCGGTAAATTGGTATAAATAGGGATTATCGCACCTTTAGTCGATAAGCATGTACATTAATTGAGTTGTTTGGCACTAATTAAATTACCTGATTAAAATGTACGGAGTTGATGTTATCAATAAGGAGATGTTTGCAAAGTGTGAATATTAAATATTCAAGCTTGCAACCTATTAATATTCTAATCAAGGGAGGTAATTTATATTATTAAAAGTGTATCTTTAGGTCATGATTTTTTTTGTTTTTAATGTATGTTTTTATACAATTAGTTGGAAAAACCTTAATTAAAGTGTATCAGATAATAATAATAATAATTTTATCCAATATATTTGCTTCTTTTATTCATAAATTTTTCGCTTCTTTTTCCTACAAGCAGGTCAGCACATAAGGTAGTCGTGAAGACCTGCAAAATTTTATGACAATAGAAAAAAAAAAGACCTGTAGATAAACTCTGACATTCACACACACTTTTTAATACAAAAGTTAACATTGAAATGCCTTAATAATTTGTTAAATATTGAGAGTGGGGTATGTTATCAACTATGTTATCACTACGCCCTTGTTTGTTTTTTTTAATGAAATGAAAGATTCAAATATGTCATATATTGTATCCATGTTTTAAATGTGTCTTATTGATAATATATGGTACATCAAACGGAATACAAAGTAAATCAGTAAGTATTTTTTTATTCAACGGATTTGTTCAGGCAAAAAAGGAAATCATTTATTTGGGCCGTAAATCCCATTGTTCCAATACAGTAGCCAGGTGCCTGTGTATTAATCTGATAAGATAGGGATCACCACAGCAGTGTTGCTAATACACAGTGTATTCATTCGGGTCTGCTGGCGTTGTGTTAGATGTCATTTTTATCAGTTTTTAATTATGTGTAATTTAGTTCGCATCTCTTCGCTTAGCTCAACGTTCGATGGCACGCGCACTTAACAAAATTATAAAACATAACGCGTATCATTATATTTCTTTCGTACACGTATTATTTATTATATATTGGTTTTTTCTTGTGTTTTTTCTCAACCAGAAAGAAATAATAAAACATTGTTATATATAAAGCGCATTCGGAATTTGACCTTTATTTGAAGCAATCCACCATTTTTGTAGCGTATTCTTCGCTCGGCCGCTGATGGCGTATTGTTATTTGTAATATGAAATTCAACATTTGGCTCTACAAGTGGTGGGCCTCCACGTGGTAAGAGCTGGGCAACATATTCATTGTGTTGGCAAACTACCTCATGTATATCTATTGAGAAATTGAGTGCTTTTCGGTGGTCTAAAATACTATTGCGCTTGATAATAATAATATATGAAGAGGTCCTCTGGTCATCATTACGGTGAGGTGGTACTCCTTACTGCAGTATACACTTAAGTAGGAGGAACAGGACGAGTAATGATCATTGGGCGTCGACGTAATGCCTTTCGTGCACCCAGGTCTGTGCACTGGGCCTGTCTTTTTACCGTAACTGAAACGGGTTGGATTGTTTATAAGATTTTCCTGAAACTACGTCAAGTGAAAGCCAGCATTTGCCACCAGTTGAGAACGCCGGTCATTAAAGGATTAGAATCTATAACAAGTATTCCAAATTTAAATCTATTACATTGGTTGAAATTGATACTCTTTAGCAGATGTCAGAGCAATTGTGATTGATGTTTTTACAATCGTTTATACTTAACTTTGTTGTCACCTGTCCGTCACGTATCGATATCTTATCGACACCATGTCATCGCCCCATCTCACATGGCTATATATATCCCGCAAAATATAATCATCCTCCGTCATCTATCGACATCTTACCCGCAAAATATAATAACCACCGTCATCTATCGATATCTTAACAGCAAAATATACTCATCCTCCGTCATTCATCGGTATCTTAACCGCAAAATATAATCATCCTCCGGCATCTATCGGTATCTTACCTGCAAAATATAATCATCCTCCGGAATCTATCGGTATCTTACCCGCAAAATATAATCATCCTCTGTCATCTATCGACATCTTACCCGCAAAATATACTATCCTGCGTCATCCATCGATATCTTACCCGCAAAATATAATTATCCTCCGTCATCCATCGGTATCTTACCCGCAAAATATAATTATCCTCTGTCATCTATCGGTATCTTACCTGCAAAATATAATTATCCTCCGTCATCCATCGATATCTTACCCGCAAAATATAATTATCCACCGTCATCCATCGGTACTTACCCGCAAAATATAAAAATCCTCCGTCATCCATCGATATCTTACCCGCAAAATATAATTATCCTCCGTCATCTATCGGTATCTTACCCGCAAAATATAATTATCCTCCGTCATCTATCGATATCTTACCCGCAAAATATAATTATCCACCGTCATCCATCGTATCTACCCGCAAAATATAATAATCCTCCGTCATCCATCGATATCTTACCCGCAAAATATAATTATCCTCCGTCATCTATCGGTATCTTACCCGCAAAATATAATCATCCTCCGTCATCTATCGACATCTTACCCGCAAAATATAATTATCCTGCGTCATCTATCGATATCTTACCTGCAAAATATAATTATCCTCCGTCATCCATCGGTATCTTACCCGCAAAATATAATTATGGTCCGTCATCCATCGATATCTTACCTGCAAAATATAATTATCCTCCGTCATCTATCGATATCTTACCCGCAAAATATAATTATCCGCCGTCATCCATCGATATCTTACCCGCAAAATATAATAATCCTCCGTCATCCATCGATATCTTACCCGCAAAATATAATTATCCTCCGTCATCTATCGGTATCTTACCCGCAAAATATAATCATCCTCCGTCATCTATCGGTATCTTACCCGCAAAAATATAATTATCCTCCGTCATCCATCGATATCTTACCCGCAAAATATATTATCCTCCGTCATCTATCGATATCTTACCCGCATTATAGAATCACTCCTCCGCCATCTATCGATATCTTACCTGCAAAATAGAATCACCCTTCCGTCATATAGCGATACGTTACCCACAGCAAGTTATCGTCACTCTGTCATATAGCTATATCTTACCCACAACCCCATTGAAACACGTGCATTCCATGCAGTCAGGGGCCGCGGTCTTCTTCGTGTCGCCCAATTGCCTTACGACACCGTCAATATAACAGCTTGAATCATAACCTATGGAAACATGGAAACCGTTTAAACGATGTAAAACTGTGCTTATACATGTACATGCAAGCATTTCACGCAATTTTGAAAGCGAAGTAATAACATAACAAGATCGGTCCCTTAAAGGATTAGTCATTTATTCGAGTGAAGCACACATACCCAATCCAAAGTTATAAGATTTCAATAATTACAAAATTATTCTTAATACATATTGGTACATTCATGATAATATCACTAATACTATTAAGTTTGATAGAATGGTTTTCAGAACACCCAAACTAACTGACAGTAAATACATATGTAAACCAATTGAATTATAAAAAATATTTACAGTAATTGATATTTCATATCAGGTGAAGTAAAAACAATTTTTTTTCGTATTTTTATGTTGTGCACATTATTTTACATGTAGAAATTACAAGAAGCACTCTATCATAAAATAATACAAGTCCTAACAATAGAAACATCATCTTCGTGAGTTAAATCCATAGTTCGAACATATACCAAACGTTATAGGGGATAACATCAGCAAGCTATTGAATTATTTAAAATAAA